>NC_132989.1:300000-417243 GCF_048564905.1 Vicugna pacos
TCCATCAACAGGTGACTGGATAAAGAAGAAGTGGTATATTTATACAATGGAGTACTACTCAGCCATAAAAACCGACAACATAATGCCATTTGCAGCAACATGGATGCTCCTGAAGAATGTCATTCTAAGTGAAATAATCCAGAAAGAGAAAGAAAAATACCATATGAGATTGCTCATATGTGGAATCTAAAAAACAAACAAAAAACAAACAAACAAACTAAAGCAAAGCATAAATACAGGACAGAAATAGACTCATGGACAGAGAATACAGACTTGTGATTACCAGGGGGGTAGAGGGTAGGAAGGGATAGACTGGGATTTCAAAATTGTAGAATAGATAAACAAGATTACACTGTATAGCACAGGGAAATATACACAAAATGTTATGATAAATCACAGAGATAAAAATGTGACAATGAGTGTGTATATGCACATGAATGACTGAAAAATTGTGCTGAACACTGGAATTTGACACAACATTATAAAATCATTATAAATCAATAAAAAATGTTAAAAAAAAGAAATAAAACCTTCCATCCTCATCTTTCAAGCTGCACATTTTTCAAGAACGTGAGGGGAAATCCTCAGAAGCCAAGACAAACCAGAAAGCAGGGATTCTGGGTGATACGTGAGCCTTAGAAGCCCTGGGGTGCCGGTTGGCTCCTGAACTGAGTTTCAGTTGCCAGGGCAGGAGGTGAGCCCGAAGCCTCTCACACTGGGAGTTGGATGGCTGATCATATGTAAGGCCAAGCCCATCCCGAGAAGCATGGTTTACTAAAGAGTGAACTAGGAAAAAAATTTCCTCAAGGCAAGACAGTAAGTAAAGTCAATTTTGTTGAAAGAGGGTAAAAATAACAAATCCAAAGTAAGGATATAGTTTAAAGCTGTTCTGGCATGAGAGTGACCACAAACTCCTGGCAGAGAAGCACAGCTACTCCTGGAATGAGAAGCTGTGGTTTGAATGAATCAGTAAGCAGCCATTCCGATAAAGGCCTCCAGAGTCTTGTGGATCAAGATACTGGACCACAAACACCTCTCTTCCAAGGTCTCATTCAAATAACCAAAAAGGTTTTAAAGGAAAGAAGCCATAATCATAGTTCTATTTATTAACATTACTTTATGCTAGAAATTCAGAGGTGACTATGGAGTTGTCTCCTCTTTTATGGACCTTACTTTCTCTTTGGGGAGACAAATTGACATAGATGGGGAGCTTGGTGGAGGGAAGTGTTAGTCTGTTGCAATTAGCCAGGAGAGGAGATTAAGAAAGCAGTGAAGGGTTGGTGAACATTTTAGCTGAGGACAGTCTTATTCAGTTGGCTTTTAATTGTAGGCTCAGTATGTTGTCAGTAGAGGGAATAAATCTTACGGAGGATGGACTTAGCTCAGGCCTCTTTAGAATGGACAAGTGAACCTGGAGAAAGACAGTCAAATCTGTGCAGAAATTGAAGTTCACTTGAGCGTGCTCCATCCCTGAGCCAAAGATAGGACAAATATGCAGCACTTCTTGAGGACAGAGGAGTGGCTTTTAAGCTTCTTCATGAATGAATCCCAGGGAACAGAGATGGCCAGTTGTCAAACTGTGACTTTGCTCTTTGGATGGTGTACCCACCAAGGGTATTGGCCTTTTATATGTTTCCATTTCTCTTTAATAAATGTCTGTTGATGAGGACGTGGGCACAAGTGTTTGACACCTTGTCGAGGTGACTTTGGGTACCTTCCTAGAAGCACAGGCACAGTTGCGGCTGCGTCATACATCTTGCAGCCCATCCCGTTCCCCGGCTCCGTGATCACGGCAGAGTGGTTCCTTGTTGACCTGTCCGTCTCCTCTGTGACATCATAACCCATGAAAAGACCGGAGCGTATTAACTTGGCTTTGTTAAATTCAAAGGAACAGATCAAATATGGAGTCAGATTTGTTCTTTCCTATTTCAGTAGTGCCATGGAGAAGGCAGTTTGGGCAGCTTTTTGAAGGGTCCTGGAGACTTTCTCTCTCAGCCTCTGGGCACCTCTATTGAAAACCCTTCATAGCTGTCTGGCCTGCTGGAAAACCACTCCGCCTGTTTTGCCCTGAAACTGTGTTCAGTTTATAACTCATCTCTGTTCCTTGGAAAACAACTCAATAAAAACTCAGTTGGTTTTCCACCAGCCATGGGCATGGGTGAGGAATACCTTGTTATTATTTCATAAAATATTAATAATAATAATAATAGTAGTAGTAGTAGTAATAATAATAAATAAAAAAATAAAAGAAGTCTTAAAACAGCATTGGGCACATTGGAAAGAGTCAATAAATGCTTCCTGGCTTAAATCAAAAGTGATGACTCACTGATTTCATGGCTGCTGTATTTGCTGAGCTAGTTACCCCTTTGCTCCATTACACATTATTTTTAACTGAAAAAGAAATACATGCAAATAGTTAAAAAAAATTTCAAACAGAGCAGAAAAATACACAAGTGAAAGAAGTTTTCCCTCATCCTCTGTTCTTTCAGCCCTCCCTGGAAATGCCACTGTTTACTATCCTTTGGCTGCTTTTCCACTTATGCTTTGCACATTCCCACCTATGTATGTAAATTCCTTTAAAGTTTTGTTATTTTTAACTTAAAGGGATTTAAACCCTCAGGTGGCTTCTGCCCGGGTAATAGAACAGAACAAATCTGACTCCATATTAGATCTGTTCCTTTGACTTTAACCCTGTGCTCTGTCTCCTAGGCTTCATCTTGCTTGTAAAACAATGTTGCTTAGAGCCTGAAATATACAGGAGAGCCTATTCTGAAGGCTCTGACCTTTAAGGATATTTAACACTTTTTCATTCATAAAAAGATAACAAATTGCAGAATAGAAAATAACGTTTGTTTTGTTGGAGATTTACAGGCATCTGACCCAGGCAGATAGCTTCAAGAACAAAGGATTCTAACAAGAAGGAATTCCTACACCAAGAAGATTGCAACAACCAAGCACGTAGGAAAGAAGCCTGAATTTTGACTCGGGGAGATGGTTTTCCAGGACATTAGTTTGCCATCTAGGTCTACAGAAACTGGCTATTCCATGCTCCAACACCTGGTCTCCCAAATTATTGGCCTATCCTGCACTGAGGAGAATGAATTTGGACTCGGTAACACTCCTATCTACCGAGCAAGCTGGGCACTGGAATTAAGTGTTACGGAAACAACAGTCCAGCAGAGGAACAAGCACCACTCGGAGTGTTGGAGTACTCAGATTTATTATGCTGGCCGGCTCAGAGGGGCTTCTGCTCCGAAGTTCTGAGCACCTCCAAGACATGCACATGAGTTTTTAAAGGGTTAATTAGAAGTATGGGTCTATTAACCAATAAGGCTTAAATAACAAAAAGCAAGGAATCAGTACACTGGAGCTTATCAACTTGTAATAGATCACGTTACTGACACTTGTTGGGCTTGGATTTACGAGTTAGCTTGTTAGCCCAGTAAACTGACACTTAACTTCAGATTTACAAGTTAGCCCAGTAGAATTTACATCAGTAACCCGACACTTATCACACTTAGATTTGTGAATAAGCTTATTAGCCCAGCTGAGCTTTTCCTTCACATAGGGACAGCTCTCCCACACTCAGGGAACTACTGTGAGCCCTTGATGGTTCCACTAGGGTGGGGTGTGCTTTACCCAGGAGGGATGGGGACTATGCACCAACACTCAGGCAGTCTGCTCCGTCTGGGGCTCTGATCTTGTACCACCCCGTTCCCCGCCAGCCCAACACCTGGGAGAGTGGATCTAAGGCAGAGATCGTGCCTGCCTGTTTCCCAGCGTGTAAAAGGGGAATATGTACTCTTCCCAAGGTAGTTCTGAGAAACAACACCTGCGGGTGCTTGGTTCCCAGAGCAACAGAAAACCCAGATCCGCGTGGAGGCAACGGGTGTGATCCCCGTAGGGGTTCTGCAGAAGCATCGGATGGAGGGCTGGACCAGGGAGGTAAAACTTGAGCTGCGGTCCTTGAAGGGTTACAGAAGGGTACAGAGGCAGGACTGCCGCCTCCTTCGGGGTGCCCCCAGAGGAAAAGCTTTTTCTCTCCATCTCCGCTAAGACCCTCCCCTCTCTAGATCCCTCCCTTCTCTCTGCTCTTCCTGTCCATCTGTCTCCCTCCACTTTTCCCGTCCTCTCATCCCCCTCCCATCTTCTCCGTCCCTCGCTGCCCCACCTTCCCTCACAAAATCCAGAGAAGATCGCTGGCCCTCCTGCGCATGTGCAGTCGCTGCCAGCTGGACCGCGGGTTGGAAGCTCCAGCTCCGAGCCGGCGATCGGCCCCTAAGGCATCTCAGGTCTGTCGCCCCATAGGCCTTTGGCTCCTGCCTGGGCTGGGGCCACTGGCTGTGGTAGTGCAAGGTGGGGGGCTCCCGGGAAAGGGGTCAGGTGGCTGCGGGAGGGCGGTCCGCGTGTCACAGCCCCTCAGGGCGCCAGTCAGCGTGTGTTCAGCTGAATTCCACGGGGCAGACTCCTCTGCCCGCGCCACCCGCCCCGGCGCCCCAGCCACAGCTGTCCAGGGCCAGGTGTGCCCCTGTCGCCTCTCGCCCCAGCCGGGCTCCCCTCAGTCCGCGGCTGGCGTCCCCTTCTCCTCTCCCGCCCGCGAGTCCTCTCCTCCCGGGCTTCCTGTCCTTGGCCGCCGGCCCGTCCCCACCACTGGGCGGGCTGTGTCCCGGGCGGGCGGGGTCTGGGGACCCGGACGGGGCGGCTGGGGCTGGAGCTGGCCTCCGAGCTGGGCTGCAGCCCGCGTTTCCACATCCCCCCCACTTTCCCTGCCCCGTGAACCCGGGGCTGCCTTCCTCTCCCTTTCCCGCTCCCTGAGGACCAGCTCAGTGGCGTGGCCACTGCTCCCCGGGCTGAGAGCCTCATGTTGTAAATACCAGCTTCTCCTGGTGGAGTCGGGAAAACGGAGCGGCAGTTCTGAGCGAGCTTCTGTCTCCTCCCTCAGTGTTTCTGCCGCAGGAAAGTACCTTGAACACTTTCAGGTGTTATGATGGCGGTGCTTGTTTATGTCACGTGTTTTTATAGTGAGAGGGATTACAGTGGTGAAAGCAGGGCTTGGTTCAGTTAAAAATGAGCTGAAGGCATGAGGCTGCGACATCCTCCTTCCTTTCCTCTCCCAGGGTGAAACGTGTGACCGTCGATTTTAAAAAGATAGTTACAGTCCCTAACTAGTCCAACCCAGCTAGTGTGTGTTAACAGGAACAGCACCACCAGAGGCGTTGGAGATCCAGGGACATTGCAGTCCTAAAGAGCTCCTGGCAGTTTGGTTTGTTTTGGTTTTTTGTTTTTCTTAAATTATGGAGCAGACAAGTGGTATAAAGGGAAAAATAATTGTCAAGAAAAATTTTTTCATATAACAGCTTTATTGTGATATTTTTCACACACCATGAAGTCCATCCATTTAAATAGTACAATTCAGAAGCTTTTAGCATATTCACAGTTGTGCAACCATTATTATTCCAGAACGTTTTCATCACTTCAGAAAGACCAGTGGAAATGAATAACCTATCCACCCCTCCCCAGTGGTGGTTCTAAAGAAGTTTCTTGGCTCTTCCTGACCATAAATTAACTTGTTACATTCCATGAAAAATCTGGGAGGGATTCTAAACAGAATTGCAATGAATCTCTCTATCAAAACAGGAAGAATTAATGTCTTTATGGCATAAACTTCTACCCATGAATATATCTGGGACCCTATCTTTTCTTCTGTCCAGAGCCTGGCCCATGGGAAGTCCTCACTATTTGTTGGGCTTGAGATTGATGAGATTCTATACATCTTTAGTTGCAACTGTAGCCTTTCACAGAAAATAAAAGTAACCTCAGTGAAGCCAAGTGACTCTCTGAGGGTCAGAAAGAGTGACAGCCAGTGCTGGAGTGATCCAGCGGACTTGGTGCTTGCAACCAGAATTCTCCACCACCTACAGCTAAAGGGATTAGAGTGTTCATTTATTTTTTCTTAATGGCGTTGCTTTTATTTTTACTTTTTTTTAAACTATTTTTTATTGAAGTGTAGTCAATTTACAATGTTAGTTTCAGGTGTACAGCAGAGATTCAGTTATAAACATATGCATATGTATATACATATGTTTTAGATTGTTTTTAGTACAACTCATTACAAGAAATTGAATATAGTTCCCTGTGCTATATAGTAGGTCCTTGTCATTTACTTTATATTTATTAATGTGTATCTGTTAATCCTCCCTTTCCTGCCTGCTAACCACAGTTTGCTTTCTATGTCCATGAGTCTATTTCTAGCAGCACCGCTTTTGCTAGTAATATATGCTGGTTGGCTGCTTTCAGTTTCAGTAATTCCATCTTATCTGTGGGCACTTTTCTTCTGGTGGTCTTTATGTGGTTTGCACACGTGGTAATAGAGATCTGTATTTGGGAGAACTCCAGGCCTCTTGTAGTCCCTGGTACAGAGTGCCCACTGAGTTGATGCTTCAACTGGGAAAAAAGCACAGTAAATATTGGAATTTCCACTACGGTTGAGAATTCCAGGTTTCTATAACCTGTTTAGCCCACCTTAATATTGGGTGCACCTATACTGGGTAATTTGGTGGAATTTCATGTTATGGTGGTGTAGAGACAGGACCTTATATGCTTCTATTCTTTCCTTTTTCTAGCACTCATTCTCCTGGGCCTCCCAGATCCTCCTCCAGAAGTGCCCAGGGCTGGCTTAGTGCTGCGCTGAGGCAATACATGTTAATAAGGCCCTTTCCTCATCTCTTCTGAGCCTCCGTTTCTTTCTCTGCACAATGAGGGCTTAGACTAGATAAGTGCTTTTCAATTTCTTTTAAAGCCATGTTTCCTTTGAGAAACAGAAAATGCAAATCTCTCCTCTCAAACCAACCCTTTAGATTTTGATATGTCCTCCAAGGAGTGACATAGCTTTTTGTGGAAAATTGATGTGATTGTGATTCCAGGTGGCACAGAAAAGACTCTTCAGAGATCTATTGCAGGGAGAGGGCAGGAAAGGAACAGTATGCCACACTTTCTAATGTGAGCACTGGAGCAGGGGCTTGGATTTAAATACGGTGTCTGACGTGGCCTCTTTCTAATCTTGTACAATGAGATAAACTTCTCTACCTCAGTTTCTTGATGTGTCAAGTTGGGGTGATAATATTTTAGGGCTTTTGTGAAACGTTATACACATAATCCATTTGTGTCTCCGTAGAAACAAGACCTGCTAGGGATTCAGGGATTTGTTTAAAAAAAAAAATCTTGTCCATAGCACTCTGTCGGTGTGTATTTTGAAGTTCCTGGAGGGTGAGGGTTGAGTCTAAAGTCCATTGTGGGACAGGTGGCCCATAGTTTTCCGTGCCTGAGTGTCGGAGCCAGCCGACAATCGATCAGGTCCAGAAACCTGTGCCGCAGGACTGAGAAAAGAAAGACAAGACTAGAAGGTGGGGTTGAGAGGGTCTCACTCTAGCCCGCAAGACGCTAAGCCAAGAGTGGACCTCGAGTTTATTTCAGGCAGTTAATTTATACAAATTCAACTGACTACCTCGTGCATTCTTGCACGTAGGCACAGGTATTGGTTTATGGTTTAAACACAGTGTGTACTAAACTCATTAACTTGTGCATTGTTCTATAGATCAATGTTGTTTATAATACTCATAAACTAGGGTATATGTTCCCACAAACCAAGATCACTAACTAAGGTTAATGTTTCTATAAACTAAAATCACTAACTTGTATGCTGATTGTATCTCTCTGTTCAAAGATCATCAGTAGCTTAATGGCTCAAGATGTTCCTAGGGCTTTTAGATCACCTGGTGTATTCTTTCCTGAAAAGGGGTGGCGGGACAGATATTGTCTTTGTTAGATCAATCTCAGAGCCTGACGCCAGCTCTTTGGGATTTATTGTCCCGTTCTGTGCTCGGCAGTCCTGAGGTCATGAGTGGCTCCCCGCAACTCCCCCTTTTTTATTTTAAAATTGCCAGGTTTATCCAAGCCCAGGACATTCTGTTAATTCTGTCGATGAATACGTTTATAGGCTAGCATACGTTGCGTCACAAAGTCTGACAAACAAGAGAGTATACAAGGAGCCATACAAATTAGGATGAAAATAATTATTATAACAACCAAAACGTGTTTCCATCAATCACCTTTAAACCAATCAATCCATTGTGCTGGAAGAAATGGAGTAGGAGAGTCCTTATTTTTTATCTGTTCTTGTATATCCTCTACTGCTTGGGATACATTACCTGATACATCAGGTATAAACACACAACATTCTACTTTAATAATAGCATAAGTCCCTCCTTGAGCTGCAGTAATATTATCAAGAGCCATTCTAATTTGTAATACTGCTTTTCTCATAAGCTTCTGTTCAGAATTTAACTCTTCCACTGCATGTTTCACATCCACCAATACTTTTTGTGTAAAATTAGTTAATGCGTTTACTTTTGTCATAACATCAACATTTCCTAATGAAGGAATAAAAATAGCGGCAAGATAATCATACCATTTAAAAGCTGCTCTAGTCCAACGAGCATGTAAGTTAGGCATATTAGCAGGAATGCCTTGTACAGACTTTACAATTCTGCCTGGTGCTATAACAAAACCTAAGGTACATCGCCCTACCCACCCACAAGGTAACCAAGGCCATACATTAGTCCCACAGATCCATTTTGTCCCGTTGGGTGCAACCCAACGATAACCAGGATTTGTCCAGTCCGATCCAGGCCATTTAAAAGGTTTCTTACATGTGAATGTAACATCTATTGTCTATTTACAAAGTCTTTGAGATGTATATCCCAAATACTTCCAGTCTTTTTTTGTTAAAGTTCTTTCATTATACCCGCAAGGTTGCTCCTTTTGTTCCCAGCAAATATCTGCGGGATTAGTCAATTGTCCAGTCTCTGGTGTAATCCACATATATTCGTCCCATATTTGGTAAAATTGTCCTGTAAGACGTCCTGATATGTCAGCTTCTTGTTGCTTTGCTTGTTCTGGGTTTCTATGATAAAGATCATTAGCTTCCTTTTCTGTAGCATTAAGATCAAAAAAGAATTCAGAGTGCATAACTTTTATAGAACACCAAGCAAGTGCAGATACATTTTGCGACATGACATATTTTTGTTTTTGTTGTAACAACAATTCACATATAGCATGAAATTCATGTTTAGTAACTGGCATAACCCACCAAGGCAAGCTACCAACAGACAATGTCATGGCACTGCAAACCCAACAATCAGATGAGTTATGAAATTCAGCATAAGACTGAGCCCAAGACAGAAATACGTTTGCTTGGGCACTAGGAAAAGGTAAAAGAGCAACAGTACATGCCAGGCTTACGACCAAAAACATCAGTGACATTTGTGGGTTCTCAGTCGTTCTCGCTTATCTGATTCGCTTGTTGAATCAGTTGTTGCGTCTGCTGGGTCGTCGGCAGGGGTGTTTTCTTTTGGATCTGCAGTGGTTGAAGGTGTTTTATCACCGCTCTCCCCCGCCTGGCGTACCAGCCTTTCCGGGAGCCAGTGCAGCGTGTCGGCATCCTGTGGAAAAACACAAACATGGCCTCTTCCCCACATTAAAACTGGATCGGGGCCAGCCCATTGATTAGTAAGTGGATCCTTCCATCTCACCAAAGAGTGGTGATTGGGTTTTCTATTCCAAAAACGTTGAGCAGCCGAATTGCCTTTGATGTCATAAGTCAGAAAATTTAAAATAAAAAGGGCATGATGCAAATAGTTTTGTGGAGTAAGGGGATATAATTCCCCCTTCTTTACTTTATGTATCTGATGTTTAAGGGTTTGATGACAACATTCCACAATCCCTTGCCCTTGAGGATTATAGGCAATTCCAGTTTTATGTTCAATTTTAAGTGTCTGACAAAAGCGTTGAAACATCCGGCTAGTACAGCCGGGACCATTATCAGTTTTAAGTACATGAGGTTTACCCATGACAGCAAAACACTTTAAAAGACGATTAATACAATGTTTGCTCGCTTCTCCAGTTTGTAACTTAGCATGAATAAATCCTGAATAAGTATCAATACTAACATGGACAAAGGGAGTGTTACGAAATTCTTTAATATGAGTAACATCCATTTGCCAGAGATGATTGGGTAAAAGCCCACGGGGATTTACCCCATAATGTGGCTCAGAAAATGCCGTAGGGCAGGTAGGACAGGTTTTTACAATTTGACGAGCAGCTTCAAGAGGAATTTTAAATTGCAGCCGCAAGCTATGACTATTTTGATGATGAAGTGCATGAGATTTTTTGGCTTCTTCAAGGGCAGGATAAAGCTGAGTGGCGCGATCAACATTAGCATTACCTTCAGAAAGAGGGCCAGACAAATTAGTATGCACCCGGAGATGACCAAAATAGCAAGAATGACGGCGACTGCGAATAATAAGCTGCACGTCAAAAATAAGCTGTTAACATAGGAATGAACAGTGCCAATAAAGGGAACAGTTTCCAAAATTTGTAAGGCACGAACAATATATTGGCTGTCAGAAAAGAGGTTACAGGGCACATGTTGAACTGCTAGTAACGCAGCTTGTACTGCTAACAATTCTACTACTTGAGCAGAAGTTTGAGAAATTTGCCAAGATACAGTTTCATCCTTTATAATATAAGCAGCAATACCATTTGATGACCCATCGGTAGATACTGTAGTGGCTGAGGAAAGGGGGGAAAGAACGGTATTTTTTGGGAAAAGGAATGAGTGCAGCTTTGCAAATTGAATTAACTTATCAGCAGGATAATGAGTAGTAATGCGTCCTGTAAAATGGGCCAGAGCAAGAGCCCAAGAATCATTAAACTGTTGTAAATGAGCTTGTTGTTCTTTAGTATACGGAACTGTAATATAATATGGATCTCTGCCTAGATATAAAGTGGAGGCAGTACGCCCTTCTGCAATTAAAGAACAGATTAAATCGGGATAAGCAGCTAAGGCTTTTAAAGGAGATACATGCATATGTATCCAATACATAGGGCTATGCTGATAAAGCACTCCAGTTGGCATATGAGGAGTGGGTAAAATCAATAAACCCCATTTTTGAGTATAATCACAATAAGTGCATTTTTGCTGTTCAATGGCTTGTTCTACTTCTCGTAGAGCTAAAGAAGCTTCAGCAGTTAATTTTCTAGGAGAACGAGGATTGGTGTTTCCTTTAAGGATGTCAAATAAAGGCTTTAAAGTTCCTGTAGAAAGCTTTAAATAAGGGTGAATCCAATTGATATCGCCAAGAAATTTTTGAAAATCATTTAAAGTTAACAAAGAATCAGTACATAACTGAATCTTTTGGGTTTGAAAAGTAAATTTATGAAGTCAAAATCCCAAAGAAGCATACGGACAAAATCGTTGAAATTTTTCTTCTGCAATTTGAAGGCCAAAAGAATTTAAGGCTATTAGCATTTGATCATATACAGTTAATAAATAGCCCTCCTGAGAATGTGCAATTGAAATATCATCCATATAGTGGATTAGATAAACATCTGGATATCTCAAACGAATGGGTTGTAAGGCTTTAGCAACAAATTTTCGACATAAGGTGGGCTATTAGACATACCTTGAGGTAAAACCAGCCAATGATATCGTTACATAGGCTCTTTAAAGTTCGTAGAAGGAACACTGAATGCAAATCTTTTACAATCATCAGGATATAAAGGAATAGTATAAAAACAGTCTTTTAAATCAATAATAATTTTATATGTTCCATCAGGTATGGCCATAGGAGTAGGCAGGCCAGGTTGTAGAGCACCCATCAACTCTAAAGTCTCATTTACTTTACGCAAATCTTGTAACAATCTCCACTTTCCAGACTTTTTCTTAATAATAAATATAGGTGAATTCCAAGGTGAATTAGAAGGAGCAATATGCCCGCTGTCCAATTGTTTTACAGCGGCAATTTTTTCTTGAGAGAGGGGCCATTGATCGACCCATACAGGTTGATCAGATTTCCATACAATAAGGTCTGCATGAGTCGCAGGACAGTCAAGGGCCCCCATTAAAAATACCCTAAACCTGTCCTATCTCCTTTTCCTTTAATTTGTAATGGCTGGGTAATTCCTTGATTATGTCTCCCCAGGCCTTTATTAGGATATAGTCCTTGTGATAATAACTGATGAGAAACAGTTGGGTTAGGGCTATATAAAAATACCCCCACATTGGACATAATATCTCTTCCCCATAATTTAACAGGCAAGCCAGGAAGAATATAAGGTTGAAATACTACAGAATGTCCTTCCTCATCTTTCCAAGAGAGGAAAGCAGAACTTTGTTCTGGATTATGTGATTGTCTAATACATTGTAACATGGAAAGAGCAACCTGTTTTGGCCAATTTTTGGGCCAATAAGGGGCAGCAATTACAGAGATACCTGCTCCAGTATCTAAAATTCCTTTAAATTTCTTTCCCTGAATTTCTAAGGTCAATTCGGGCCTCTGGCTGCCTATTTGTTGTATCCAATAAGCATCAGAAGAGCCAAAACCTGCAGTACCTCTTTTACGTTCAGTTTTGGTTTTTCCCATAGTAAGAGTGGGTAAAAGAATTAGTTGAGCAATACATTGCCCTGCAGGAATGGCTGTTATGGTCTGTGGAGAGTGAGCCATTATTTTAATTTCTCCTTCGAAATCAGAATCAATTACTCCCGGAGCAATTAGTAGTCCTTTCATAATCACGCTGCTGCGTCCTAGCAATAGTCCTACACTGCCGGAAGGTAAAGGCCCATAAATTCCAGTAGGAAGTGCCTGCATTCCCATTTCAGGGGTTAATACTGTGTAGGTGGAGGCACAGAAGTCCAATCCTGCGCTTCCTGGGGTTGCTCTGTGGAGGTTTGAAATATTTGGCCGGGAAGAAATGGATTGTGACTGACCTGAGAGGTTGCCTGAATTGCCCCATAACATTGTTTCGGGGCCTGGGACTGGCCCCTCACCCAGTTTCCCTGGTTCAGAAATTGTCCGTCTATGTCAGTTTTAGATCGACAGTCTTTGGCCCAATGTTTTTCTTTTTTACATTTGGGATATAAACCTGGGTTCGTAACTAATGTATCATGGCCCGTTGGTTTTTGTCCCCTTTTTGGGCATTGATTTGCTCGATGCCCCAATTGGCCACAAGCATAACAACTACCAGGGGGTCCAGCAACTCTGGAAGTTCCCTGAAAACCGCATTTAGGACGATTTTGTTGGAATAAGACTTCCTTTACAGTCTTCCCTTGTAAGGCAGCAGCTAGGGCTATTCCTTGGACATAGGATGGTCCTATGTCAGCACAGATTCGTATAAAATCGGCTAAATGACTCTTTTTCCTATAAGGCCTAAGAGCTGCTTGGCAGGCGGAATTAGCATTTTCATAGGCCAACTGTTTTGCCAAAACCATTCCTGCTTGTTCATCTCCTATAACTTTACCAATAGTTCCTATGAGGCGAGCAACAAAATCTTGATATGGCTCATTAGGACCTTGTCGAATTTTAGACAAATCCTCCGTTTTACGTTCAGAATTTGGTAATCTCCTCCATGCTTTTAATGCTGCCGCATTTATTTGAGGATAAGCTCCAGGCAAATATCCTAGCTGAGAATTGGTATCATGATATTGCCCTTCTCCAGTTAATTGTTCTAAGGTGATCTGAATACCTTGCCGTTGATTAATATTAGCTGTGGCCGCGCAATTTTCATAAAATTCTGATTTCCAAAGTAGAAAATTACCTCCAGACAGACAAGCATGAGCTACTTGTTTCCAATCATTTGGAGGCAAATATTGATTTCCTAAGCTTTCAATAATGGCCTGGGTAAAAGGTGCAGTAGGACCATATTGAGCACAGGCCATTTTTAATTCTTTTAACTGTTTAAAAGGAATGGATTCTTAATATCTTTGTTGTTGAGCATCTTCAGGAACCGGATATACCAAAGAAAATCCGGGAATATGCTCTCCTTCCTTAGTTGCTTGTTGTAAAGCCCTTTGTAAAGGACTTAAAACAACAGGTTTATATGTCTCTCCCTCCTGTATAGGAAGTGTATATTCAGGAGGTGGAGAAGAAATTGGAGGCAAGGCCTTAAGTTTTTCTTTTGGAATATTTTGTCGGACACATTCTTCAATAATATCTTTAAATTTTGTCATATCAAAATTCTTATTTTCCTCACTTAGAAAAATGCCCCAGGGGTCCTCATCTCTGTGATGTTGGGCAGCTTGTTCTTCTAAATCCTCCTGATCGGCTGGGTCTAATTCTGAGTCAAAAGGACTGTCACCAACATTTGCTGCCAATGGAGGGGGCAATTTCTTGTCACCTGGATCAGGTGGAGCAGAAGGTTCAGTATTTACTATTTTGACTGTTTCTAATTTTTCCCCTTCGGTTGTCGGGTCGAGGCAATCTCGAATTAACTGCCATAAAGGAAGGATAGTAGCCGGCAATTTGTTTGGGCCATTGGCTGTATAATAGTCTCTTAAACGAACTCCAACAGTCCTCCAGGTTTCTAAATTAACAGTACCTTGTTCTGGAAACCAAGGACAAATTTCCTCCACAAAAACAAGAAATTGTTCTAAACGTTGCTTTGTAACCTGAATTTCTATTTCTTTTAGCATAACTCTAAGCATCTGTACAAATAAGCCCCTACTATTATTTTGCCCCATACTCTCAAATACACTCCCCGCGGAGACTTAATCTTATTCTAAAGTCCAGAGCTCTCCGTTTCTTCACGCAGCGACTCCTCCAGATTTCAGGTCCCTGTTCGGGCGCCACTTGTCGGAGCCAGCCGACAATCGATCAGGTCCAGAAACCTGTGCCGCAGGACTGAGAAAAGAAAGACAAGACTAGAAGGTGGGGTTGAGAGGGTCTCACTCTAGCCCGCAAGACGCTAAGCCAAGAGTGGACCTCGAGTTTATTTCAGGCAGTTAATTTATACAAATTCAACTGACTACCTCGTGCATTCTTGCACGTAGGCACAGGTATTGTTTTATGGTTTAAACACAGTGTGTACTAAACTCATTAACTTGTGCATTGTTCTATAGATCAATGTTGTTTATAATACTCATAAACTAGGGTATATGTTCCCACAAACCAAGATCACTAACTAAGGTTAATGTTTCTATAAACTAAGATCACTAACTTGTATGTTGATTGTATCTCTCTGTTCAAAGATCATCAGTAGCTTAATGGTCATCAGTAGCTTAATGGCTCAGGATGTTCCTAGGGCTTTTAGATCACCTGGTGCATTCTTCCCTGAAAAGGGGTGGCGGGACAGAGATTATCTTTGTTAGATCAATCTCAGAGCCTGACACCAGCTCTTTGGGGTTTATTGTCCCGTTCTGTGCTCGGCAGTCCTCAGGTCATGAGTGGCTCCCCGCACCTGAGATTGCCCCCTCCTCCCCAGTCTTCTTCCTCCGTCCAGGATGAAATTCCCTAGTAAATTTACACAGAGGTCTTGTGGAAATGGCTTTTCATTTTATTGTTTCACCAAGAAGGGCTGCCATCATAATCTCTGTGGTCAGGTTTTGAAGGGCTGCCATCATGATGTCTGGTCAGGTGAAGGCTATGCAATTGGGAGTTTCTATTTAATAAAAAGAAAAAATTACAAATAGAAAATTAGAAAAAGAGTGGTGACAGGGGCTCTTGGAAGTGGGCACCATTAGCTTTCTTAGCTTCAGGTGCAGTGGCCTCCGGCCACGAGGACCCATCCTCGTGCTTTGAAGTTGGAGGGACCAGTGGGTTCAGTGGGAATGTTAACTGAGTGCATCTCATGGGCTGGGCATTGTCCTATTTGTACTGTGTGTTCATTATTTGAGACAGTGAGCTCACTTAACCTCAGTAACCTCTTTAAAAAATTATACTTTTTACTTTGAGATGTAATGTAGATTCCCATGTGATTCTAAGAGATTATATGGAGAGGGCCTATGGACCCTTTGCCCAGTTTTCCTTAATGGTTCCATCTTGCAATGTTGGGGTACAATTCATTACTGACTCACTAACAGTTTGATGTTTGTGTTATTGCCCTCATTTCTATACACGATTAAACTGGGGCTTAGGGAATCACACAGGGTTAGTGTAGAGTCGGGTGGAACTTGGGCCTGGTATTTCCAGGCAGTACCAATATGATGGTCTATGGCAGGGAGCAGCATTCACTTTGTTTGTTTATTCATTCATTCAACAAACATTTATTGAGTAACCTCTGTGTGTCAGATGCTTTCTTAGGGTTATCTGATTCTTCAGCAGTACTGAGAATCAGGTAATGTTTATTTTCTTTTAATCTGAGAAAATTAGCTCTGAGAGGTTATAACACCCCCAAAGGAAATATAGCTCATAAAGGAGCGATAGTAAATTTGTACAGTCCCCCCTATTTATGCAGGTGGTACCCTAGGCAGTTTACATTTGCAAACTTGCGTAATCCAGATATATTCTTGTAAGGCAAGGATTTTTTTTTAATTGAAGTATATTCAAGTTTACAATGTTGTGTCAATTGCAAAGTGTTTTTTCAATTTTGAATTAAAAAATATTTTTTGAGGAGGGTAATTAGGTTTATTTATTTGTTTCATTTTTTAAAAT
This sequence comes from Vicugna pacos, assembly GCF_048564905.1. NCBI lineage: Eukaryota > Metazoa > Chordata > Mammalia > Artiodactyla > Camelidae > Vicugna > Vicugna pacos. The sequence continues at coordinate 316,485 of NC_132989.1, forward strand.
GAGGTACTGGAGTTTGAACCCAGGACCTTGTATATGCTAAGCACGTGCTGTACCACTGAACTGTACCCTCCTCCCCAAGGCAAGTTTTCTTATCCATTATTCTGAATTATTCTGAAGCTTAGGAGTTCAAATAAATTGGATAGAAATCCAGATCTTTTGATCCTACTGTGGTCCTTTTCTTTATATTCTGCTGAAGAGGGTTGGGGAAATCAGTTCCTTTATTCATTTCTTTATTCAGCAGTTTTGAGCACTGACTTTGCATCAGGGCCTGGCTAGGTGCTTGGAAACAGAAAACAAGAAATGACCCTTCTCTGCAGGGGCAGGAAGCCTAGACCAAAAGCTGGGTAATGTGATCCGAGCTACGGTAGCCATGTGCAGACTCTGAGGACAAACTGTACCCCTGGATTTGCTTTGACTTCCCTTGCCTTCTGGCTGGTACACACCAGATCACCACAACCCAGATGGGCCCGCAGCCCACAGCACAGTATGTACCTCGATTTCCTCTCCCCTCTCGGCAGGGCTTGCAACATGAGCATCCCTGAGTACGTGCAGTGTGCTGAGGACTATGAGACTCTTCCCGTGGTGGTCCAACCCGTGGGGATCATCTCAGAGGAGAATATCTTTTGCATCTATAAGCGAATCTCCTTGGTGAGCCATATCAGCCCGTGCGGCTCCCAGTGGGCACTCTGTATCCACTACAGGCACCACTATGCACCTGAGAATGGGTGGAGCGACTTTCAGACCCACCGCAAGGTCGTGGGCCCCGTCACCAGTACCTACTGTCTCTCGGCCAAGACCTTCGAGAAGCTCCACGTGCAGAGGAGCTGTATGACACCACACTTAATGACTCTCAGCTCTTTGTCTTTGTGCTGTATGGGGAGGTAGACGAGCAGTTGCTCACCAACGTGGCCTTCAATCTACGAGGACTGCAGGGTGGTGGAGAAGAGGATCGAGGACTTCACTGAATCACTCTTCATCTTGCCCAAGTCCAAGTAGCTGGATGGGGCCCTCGACAAGTCTGGGGACAAGATCACCCTCCTCTGCATCCCGTTTGAGAAGGAGGACGTCATGGGACTGGACACAGACAGCAGGTAAGTTTACCTGGAAGTCAGTCCACCCTGGCTGTGTGCCGGGTTTCTTCCCTACATCTAGAAAGGGATCAGCAAGGAAGAGGATTGTCTTGAAGCCAAGGGGGGAGGGAGATGCAGCCCACCGGTTTACAGACATTTAAAAGTGAATCTGCCTTTGTTTCAGAGAGATCCTTTTAGGGTTAGTGTGGACACTTACTCCCGCTTTTCAGCCAGGACCCCTGGTGGGACCCCTGGAGTTGCTGTCCAATAGAGTAGCCACAGCCACTGATGCTAGGAGCACTGGGGAGGAGGCTGGTCTGAGTTGAGATGTGCTGTAGGTCAAATGCACATCAGACACTGAGGCTTGTCTAGTAAAAGAATATAAGCTATCATGCTACTTCCTATATTGATTACATGTCAAAATGATAGTATTTTAAATACAGTAGATTAAGTAAGATCTGTTATTAAAATCTGTTTCCAGTATTTGTTTTTTGTTTGTTGGTTTGTTTCTTTGTTTACCATTTTAAATGTGGCTACTAGGAAACTTTCTTTACATGGCTCTCATTTCATTTTTTTGGGCAGCCTGTTCTGAGACAGTCTCATCCCTTTGCTTATAGATGAGATGCTGAATCCTGAGAGGCAGAATGAGGCGCTGGTTGAGCTGGAGCTGGAGCCGGTGTCTCCTGCCCCCCAGGCCCAGCACCTGTTCGGCTCAGGCCCTCTCTTCCTGCCCGACAGCCACCATGCCAGGTTAGGACATCAGAAACACCGCCAGGGACTTCCGAATGAACTCCTTATGCAGGGAAAGGCGTATCACAGAGTATGGGAAAGAGCAGAGAAATATTCATTCTTACTTTGTCCCTGTGATTAAGTCAACGGCCCCACTTTGCCTCGGAATTACAGACGAGCTCTTCTGGGCTGCCCACCTTCTGATATGTTTCCCCGTGTATCTATCGTGCTGTCCCTCATGCAGAAGAGGGTGAGATTCCTTTGCCGAGAGGTGGTCCCCCTTTGCTGGGGAGAGTGAGGGAAGCTGTGTCCCCCCAGCCTACGGCCTCGGTCCTTGAGTCTGGAGAGGGCTCATGGAGGTCCCACAGGTGACGGTCGGAGGACCTGGCACGTGCTGCCAGGCCCGCTGTGATTCTTGAACTTAATTAAGATCAGATTCTACTTTCTGATTTTTGGTAAGTTGGAGGAGAAGATGTCAGAAAATTGATAAAAAGAATGTCGAGACCAGCACTGTGAGTGATAGGCACAGGGGACTCGAGTCCCACCTGCGTGAGGTGCCTAGCAGGATCTGGATGAATTTTCTGTTCCTCCCAGACATACCTCTATGGCTTAAGGAAGGGGCAAGACATGTTGTGGCCATGATCTGTACTTGGCCTCACAGGGCCCTGTGATCTACATGCCCGCACTCCCCTTCTGCTCCTTGGAGATGAGGTGTCAGGTTTAGGAACCTAGGCACTGCTGAGGGCATAGCTGCCAACACCATGGTACACCAAGGCTGGCTCCGTTCACCTCACCTGTCACCTCCTGCTGAGTCCCAAGGCGTCAGTCAAGGTAGGTGCATCGATGCAACATAAGCAGGGACCACCTTCTTCCCCTGGACAGACAGGTGGGTGAGCAGTGGAAGCCCGGAGCCCAGACCCAGCCCCCCGGCCAGTGCCTCCTCTTTTGTCATAGGAGGCACTGGTGACATTTTTGCTCAGCAACTGCTTGGCTTTGAGTCTACAGACCCACCAGAGAATGCCAGCTTGATTTTGCCTTTTGAAGTCTGTCCTTGGGATTTGGCAGATTAGCTGGATGTGTGCTTAGCCCATAGTGGTTGACACTGTCACCATTGTTTACCCAAAACCTTGTGTACCAGGCATGGCTCCCGGCATCAAAATACAGCAGGGCATTAAACCTCCCTCCTGGTGAGTCTGTCTGTTCTGGTACCATAAGGGCTCAGCCAGCATCTGAACGTCAGTGAGTTAATGCAGCCAGTGAGCTCGGGTCAAGCACGTTCTCTTCCAGTCACTTTTACTCCATTGTTGCTTTTACTATTCCACAGTCATTAATTTTTTAAACAATGCTTTGGTGCAGGAGCATAGCCTAATTCTCTCCTGCTATACTTGGTGGAAGTGAGCCTGAAATGCGACCACAATTTGTAGCTCAAAAGCTGCCTAGACGCATGTAGGTGGAGTTTTGGTTAGGGCCGCTGACCACGCTGGGGTCCTCCGGCAACGCAGCTCCCCTAAGGCCCTGCCTTCCCTGAATCAGGAGGTGAGGGTGGGTCTCACCGTCCCCGCGTCCCTGGCCTCACACACTCATGTAAATTCTTGTACATGCTGTCAAAATCGTTTTTGTTCTTGTGTGTTTCTTTGTTTTTTTTTACATTTTTTATTGATTCATAATCATTTTACAGTGTTGTGTCAAATTCCAGTGTTCAGCACAATTTTTCAGTCATTCATGGACATATACACACTGATTGTCACATTTTTTTCTCTGTGATTTATCATAACATTTTGTGTATATTTCCCTGTGCTATACAGTGTAATCTTGTTTATCTATTCTACAATTTTGAAATCCCAGTCTATCCCTTCCCACCCTCTACCCACCCCCGGTAACCACAAGTCTGTATTCTCTGTCCATGAGTCTATTTCTGTCCTGTATTTATGCTTTGTTTTTGTTTGTTTGTTTGTTTTTGTTTTTTAGATTCCACATATGAGCAATCTCATATGGTATTTTTCTTTCTCTTTCTGGCTTACTTCACTTAGAATGACATTCTCTAGGAGCATCCATGTTGCTGCAAATGGCATTATGTTGTCGGTTTTTATGGCTGAGTAGTATTCCATTGTATAAATATACCACACCTTCTTTATCCAGTCACCTGTTGATGGACATTTAGGTTGTTTCCATGTTTTGGCTACTGTAAATAGTGCTGCTATGAACATTGGGGTGCAGGTGTCATCCTGAAGTAGATTTCCTTCTGGGTACAAGCCCAGGAGCGGGATTCCTGGGTCATATGGTAAGTCTATTCCTAGTCTTTTGAGGAATCTCCACACTGTTTTCCATAGTGGCTGCACCAAACTGCATTCCCACCAGCAGTATAGGAGGGTTCCCCTTTCTCCACAGCCTCTCCAGCATTTGTCATTTATGGATTTTTGAATGACGGCCATTCTGACTAGTGTGAGATGATACCTCATTGTAGTTTTGATTTGCATTTCTCTGATAATTAGTGATATTGAACATTTTTTCATGTGCTTTTTGATCATTTGTATGTCTTCCTTGGAGAATTGCTTGTTTAGGTCTTCTGCCCATTTTTGGATTGGGTTGTTTATTTTTTCTTATTGAGTTGTATGAGCTGCTTATATATTTTGGAGATCAAGCCTTTGTCGGTTTCACTTGCAAAAATTTTCTCCCATTCCGTAGGTTTTCTTCTTGTTTTATTTCTGATTTCCTTTGCTCTGAAGAAGCTTGTAAGTTTCATTAGGTCCCATTTGTTTATTCTTGCTTTTATTTCTTCTAGGAGAAAATTTTTGAAATGTATGTCAGATAATGTTTTGCCTATGTTTTCCTCTAGGAGGTTTATTGTATCTTGTTTTATGTTTAAGTCATTAATCCATTTTGAGGTGATTTTTGTATATGGTGTAAGGGTGTGTTCTAGCTTCATTGTTTTACATGCTGCTGTCCAGTTTTCTCAATACCATTTGCTGAAGAGACTGTCTTTATTCCATTGTATATTCTTGCCTCCTTTGTCAAAGATGAGTTGACCAAAAGTTTGTGGGTTCATTTCTGGGCTCTCTATTATGTTCCATTGGTCTATATGTCTGTTTTGGTACCAATACCATGCTCTCTTGATGACTGTAGCTCTATAGTATTGTCTGAAGTCTGGGAGAGTTATTCTTTCAGCCTCTTTCTTTCTCTTCAGTAATGCTTTAGCAATTCTAGGTCTTTGATGGTTCCATATAAATTTTATTATGATTTGTTCTAGTTCTTGTTCTTGTGTGTTTCTAATTTTCTCTTGTTCCTCTTTTCCTTTTACTTCGTTTATTTTTCTCTTGTACTGCCCAGTGAGCATGTTGTTGCTTCTGAAATTGTGGGCTGTGCACACCCTGCATTGGGAATAGCCAGATCGCCCTCCGTGCTGTCTCCATCGCTTTAAAAAGCAAAAACTTAACAGATGCCTTGATCCGTGTATTATCCAAGTCATCTTTTTAATTTCTAATTTTTTGGAATATTTGCTTTGTTAGCACATCACCCACTGGTGTTTGATACCTGTTAAAATACTTGCTTTGAGGGACATGTTTGGTCCTCCTTATATTTGGTGACAAATGCGCCCTTATTAAATTTGTTTGATTGTTTTGAAGAAGTGAGATGCGAATTGATTTAGGCAGCTGCTGAGGGATTCTTTTCATGGAGAATTTAAACTTGGAAAGTCAAAGTCTGCAGCATCTTGCTCGATTCCTGCTTTTACACAAACGTGATCAGCACACGTTTCCTGGCTTTTGCTGTGTGACGTGCGTGACGTCACTTCCTGGCCGGCGGTCACTGGTGAGAAAGTGGCCGGCTCGGGGGTGAGCAGCTGCAGGGGACGCTGTTGGAGGAAGCAGTCTTTTTTTTTTTTTTTTTTGCATTCAACTTCCCCGTGCCATTTACTTTACTTTGCCTTCATAAAGGAGCAGAAGTGGGTCTAAAATCCATGCCACTCTTTTGTTCCCTTTACGAGGCTGGTTTTTTCTGAGTATCAGGACAACATGGCCTTCTCCTAAGTAGCTGGCTCACCTGGATCTGTTGGACATAGGGATTGCTAAAGGAGCCGTAGCTTCCACTCTGCTTCAGCCTGTGGGCATTCAGAGCTGGGTCTGTGGTTTGCCTCAGCAGCCGTGCAGACCTCCCTTCAGCGAACTTTACTTTTAACCCTTGTTGGCAGTAAATAGCTGAATCCGTGTCTGTTGCAGCTGACGTCCACCACTAACGGCCTTGTCGTTAGTTTGCGGTAGTGAGTCTCCAACACCCCAGTCAACCGTGAAGGAAGATGCTTTGGCCAACCTAGGACCTTGGATTCTCACCCCCACCATGGTTCATCTCACCCGGTGGAAGGGTTTGGCCACCACCATTATGCTGACCATGAGACCTTGTTTCTCCTTTCATACTCTGGTCCAAATGTGGACACTTCATTTTTCACTGAATTTGTCTCGCTTGAGTCAGGCCAGAATATCTGAATGAGTCCATCACATTCTGGATGGGGAACAAAACAGAAGTAAGTGTCGCAAGTAGATGGAGTCTAGGCTGTCCTGTTTGGCAAATGCAGACTGGGATCTGTGATGGCCGGGCTGTGCCCTGGACACAGGCCTTTCCCGTGGCTCCCGAGAGCTCAGGGGTCGGATTGAGAAGCGCCTTTCCTGGGATCCTCCATCCTCATCTGCTCACTGGCAAGTGCGTCTGCTAATTAGGAGCTCCCCCAGACCTCGGGCCCTTCAAAGCTTAGACCACGGGAGAAACTTGAGTCCCTTCTTCTGGGCCTCCTTTGTGAGAATCCAGTGCCTTCTGAGGTGACCAGCGGAAGGAGATGCCTACCCCTCCAGGGAGCACCCTACAGAGGACTGTTAGTCACTGCACCAAGCTGTGAGCTAGTGGGGTTCCGGCCGTGGTCCCTGCAGAACCAGACTTGAGATGGGCTTAGCGATGGAAAAAAAAAGGACTGATTCCAGGGCAGGGCTGGGGGGAGGGAACAGTGGAAATTGAATGTGACCTCAAACACATAGGTGAGTTCTGGGGCTGTTACTCAAATGGGGAGCCTGGGAGGTACCTGCCAGGAATCAAATTCCAGAGTAAATGGTGGACATTTGGCATTTTTAAGATGCCTTTTGTCATTCAAGTTAGGACTTCAAAGAGGCACTCGTGTCTATGAGCCCGGGGCTCAGGTGAAGGAGCCGGACTAGAGATACACGTTGGTGTTACGGAAATGACAGGCCAGCCAAGAAACAAGCACCACTTGGAGGGTTGGAGTACTCAGATTTATTACACCGACGGGCTCAGAGGGGCTTGTGCTCCGAAGCTCTGAGCACCTCCAAGACGTGCACATGAGGTTTTATAGGGTTAATTTCAAGTATGGGCTATTAGCCAATAAGGCTCAAACAACAGAAAGCAAGGAATCAGTACACTGAAGCTTATCAATTCGGAACAGATCATGTTACTGACACTTGTTGAGCTTGGATTTACGAGTTAGCTTGTTAGTCCAGTAAACTGACACTAAACTTTAGATTTATGAGTTAGCCCAGCAGAACTCAGATCAGTAATCCGACACTTGTTGCACTTAGATTTGTGACTTAGCTTGTTAGCCCAGCTGGGCTTTTCCTTCACATTCCCCCCTCTTGATGCTTTCACAAACCTTGTTGGAGTAAGCATCATCATTTACCTGTTGCAGGGGCTCATAATTGGAGGCTAACATCTGAAGTTTTATAGCCTCTACTTGTTTACTGACAAAGCGGGTTAGGAAGTTTAGGGCATGGGGCCCAAATAGCAGAACTGCAAAAATCAGGAGTAAGGGAACTATGAACGGTGCCAGCCAGGAGGTCCAGCCCCAGGGGCCTGTCCATGGGCTCTTATCTAAAATATGTTTTCTCTTTTTCACTCGGTCTTGTAACTCTTGAATCATTTCTCTGACAATTCTTGATTGATTGGCATAAAAACAACACTCTTCATTTAGGAAGAGGCATAGTCCCCCCTCTTTGGCCGTGAGTAAGTCCAGACCCCTCCTGTTTTGTAAGACCACCTCGGCGACAGAGTCAATCTGATTTTGCAGAGTTCCCAGGGTTTCTGCTATTTGTTGGAGATCACGGCTGAATTTACATTTGACAGCTGCGTTGAGCTTTTCACAAGCTTCGGCCCTGTGTTGACTAGCCAGCTTCCGGGTGTGGCTAGAGCAGGGCTCCTCGATCCTTTTTTGTCCCTCTTGATCTTGATCTTGAGCGGGTCTCCCAGGACACTCAATTTTCCGGGGACCCTCTGTCTGAGGTGCAGTCGCTCTCTTGACCCTGGAGTGGTGGATCCAAGGGATGATTTCTGCAACTTTAACAGCTGTAGGAGTAGTTAATACCACTAAATATGGTCCCTTCTATGTTGGTTTGAGAGGTTCCTCTTTTCAATCCTTAACCCATACCTGGTCACCTGGTTTATGGGGATACACTTGAACCCCTAATGAAATGGGGGTTTTCTCTATCACCTAACCCCAAACTTCTCATAGTACTTTTCCTAGTCCCAACAGTTGTTGGTGGAGCCCTAAATTTTCTATTTCTAGGGTGGAATTTCTCATCCTGACTAAAGGTGGCAGTCGCCCATAGAGGATTTTAAAGGGAGAGTACCCAATATTAAATCTTGGGGTGCATCTAATTCGCAACAGAGCCGGGAGTAGAATGTTCACCCAGGGGAGATGGGTTTTTTGGCTGATTTTAGCTATAATTTGTTTTAGAGTTCTGTTCATTCGTTCAACCTTCTCTGAGCTTTGAGGCCTGTATGCTGTGTGTAGGTTCCAGCAGATGCTCAGTGCCTTTGCCACTTGCTGTACAATTTTTGACGCAAAGGCAGGTCCATTGTCAGACCCGATGGAGGTAGGCATTCCAAATCGAGGGATAACATCCCTGAGAAGAGCCTTTGTCATTTCTCTTGCTTTCTCTGTCCTGGTGGGGTGGGCCTCTACCCACCCTGTGAAGGTGCAGACGAAAACCAGCAGGTACTTATATCCATTACTGGGCCCAAGTTTAATAAAGTCCACTTCTAAATCTTTAAAGGGAGCCAATCTACATCGTTGTATTTCCATTGGCCCAGTGTGCCCTTTTTTTGGATTGTTTTGTGCTCAGAGCAAGCAGCGTTGGGAAACTGATGGACACAGAGTAGGGAGACGAGAAATTAGGAAATATCGCTTTAAGAGGGCCTCCAAAGCTGTTTTTCTCGTATGTGTGGCTTCGTGTTGTTGTTGGACTAAACGATAAGCTAGTCGTTCTGGGATGAAAACCCTTTTATTCATCATGATCCATCATCTGTCCTTTTTTTTCCTCTCCTCGTTTAACCTGTGTCCACTTGTTTTCATTGTGACAATATTCTGGGGCAGTGGGTAGCTCTGGCGCTGCCATAACTTTAATTACTGAGTGTTCCCAGGCGGCTGCTTCTCTTGCCTTTTGGTCAGTTAGCCTGTTCCCCTGGCTTACAGGGTCATTTTCTCTTTGGTGTCCCTTAGAGTGAATAATGGCCACATCCTTTGGGTCCCATACTGTCTCCAGTAATTGTAAAATTTCTTTTTTGTTTTTGATTTCTTTTTTCCCAGCAGTCAGAAGTCCTCTCTCCTTATAGATGGCTCCATGTGCATGCAAGGTTGTAAATGTATATTTGCAATCAGTGTATATATTGATTTGTTTTTCTTTTCCTTTTCTTAGTGCCTGGACCAGTGTCCAGATCTCTGCTTGCTTAGCAGACCATCCTGGGGGAAGAGACTCTGCCTTTATTACCTCTCAGGTTGTTGTTAAGTGTAACCTGTTCGCCGTTGTCTATCTTGTATGTAACGGCTGCCGTCTGTGAATAGTTCCAGGTCTGGGTTTTGTATGGGCTTGTCGGTTAGATCAGGCCTGCTTGTATACATCTCTTTAATGATTTTTTTGCAGTTATGGTCAGGCTGTCCATCCCCCTCAGGCAAATATGTGGCTGGGTTTAAGGTTTGCAGTCTCTTGACAGACTCTTGGATTTTTACATAGAAGCCCCTGGTAGTGGGTCATCTTTGTGTTAGTTATCCATTTGTAACCTGGGCCTTTTATCAGGGTCACCACAGAATGGGGCACTTTTACATTTAAAGTCTGTCCCAGTGTGCGTTTGTCTGCCTCATTGACCAGGAGGGCTGTGGCAGTGAGGGCCCCTAAACAGGGTGGCCATCCTGATGCTACAGGGTCCAGTCTTTTAGATAAATAGACCACAGGGCGCTGCCATGGCCCCACATTCTGAGTTAGGACTCCAAGAAAAGTTTGGTCTCTTTTATGTACAAACAGATTAAACTTTCGTGTTACATCTGGTAAGCCTAGTTTTGGGGCTTGGGTTAGCAGTTTCTTTAATTGCCTAAAAGCATTTTTTTTTGTTTAGTTTCTCATTTGAGGGTTTCTTTTTCTGATCCAGCAGTCGCTTCGTAGAGGGGCTTGGCTATTTTTGAAAACCCGGGGATCCAGATCCGGCAAAACCCAGCTGCGCTCAGGAACTCTCGCAGTTTTTTTTTTTGTTGTTGTTTCCGGTCTGGGTATGGCGCAAATAACTTGTTTTCGTTCTGGTCCTAGGGCTCAGTGTCCCTCTGCGATAATAAATCCCAAGTATTTGACTGTCTTTTTGGCCTGGACCGGCTGAGCTGTTAATATCTTGTATTGTCCAGGTCCATTTGAGCAAAACCAAATCCATGGGGGTAGAGTCTGGGCGATATTTAGCCAGGAGTCAATGTAAGGGAATTGATCTGGGTGGCCTGGGGTTCCAGTGATTATTTGATAGATTGCTCGCACTGTTGCTAGGTCCAGAGTTTTTTCTGAGGGCCACCCAACTCCAAAGGCTGGCCATTTAAGCTCACACAAAGTGCAGAGCCTGCCAGGGGTCATTTAAATTTTACAGTTTCCTGAGAACCCCTTTTTGAAATTTTTAATCATGAAGTCTAGAGTGGTGGGTTTTGACTTAGAGCCTCCCATTCTTTTTAGATGTTTAAGGATAATAGTTCTGTTGCTTTAGATGTTTGGGAAGGTAGTCTTTATAACTTTTTTTTCTTCACTTTTTAAAACACTGGAGTTCCCAGAGAGACTGTTCTCTTGTTGGGTCTATGAGTTGTTTTAAGGCTAATTTGGTCAAGGACTCAGGGTTTCAGTCACAGCTGATGTCTCTGGAGCTCAAGGCCTCAAGCAGTTCCAGGGACATTTTTTATTAAATCCTCTCTATATTCTGAACTAACGTATCAGGGGCATGGGACTGACGGCAGATGGCAAAACAAATGGACTAGAAAAGGGACCTCCAGGGCCGGGCAAGCCTGGTCCTGAAGGAATTCGTCTTCTAAACTTGAGTCCTGGGGGTCTGGGGCTAGGCAAAAGGGGCACTACTTGAGTCAGTTCAGTAGAGGAACAATAAGTCTCGGGTGTTTTGTGACCAAATCAGGTAGGAAACTTTCTCAAAAAAATAGCATCTTAGCCTCCGAGGGCACAGGGGCGTTGACTTATCGGCTGTCTATGTCCTTTTTCCTCCCAGTGTATCCACCCTGTGCCGGTGTTGCAGAAAAGACAAGGGAGGGTTTTCGTTGCGTCCGCCTGGCCTCTCCCCTCGCGGGGACGAAGGTGCCTCTTAGCTTTCGCGGGTCAGTATAAGTTGCTGACCCTGATCGGGACCCTGAGGGACCGATACAGCCCTGAGCCGTATGAGGTCACCACGGAACCGCAGGTTGGGACTCACTCGAACTCCGTAGCAGAATGCCGTGGAGCTACAAACTTGAGCCTGATCGCATGCTTTACAAGCCGCTCACTTACTCATACACACACATAGAGGTTAACAACATTCCTCCCACCAATACCAATATCCTGTTTTCTGTAGGAGGGGATCAGCCTCCTCTTTTGTCCACTGGGACAGGACCTGATTCCTGACCTGATTCCTGATTTCCCCGTCTGAAATACCATCAGACGGAGAGCCTGTAGGAGGGGATCAGCCTCCTCTTCTGTCCAATGGGACAGGACCCGATACCTCCCGGGGGATCCTACCTTGTCCGGACGGCCATCTGGTGAGTCTGTCCGTCCCTCCACGGAGTCTGGCTCTGGTTGTAGCCCAGCCACCCGGGGGCTGAGTTGCCGTCACGAAAGAGAACACGGAATACCATCGGGCGGCGCCACCTCGTTCGCTGCCGGAGTCCTGTCCCCCGGTCAGCCGGAGCCACCAGTCCAGCGGCTCAAGGGGCAGGCGTGGTTGTATCTCGCTGGGGCCTCCAGAAGTGTTACGGAAATGACAGACCAGCCAAGAAACAAGCACCACTCGGAGGGTTGGAGTACTCAGATTTATTACGTCGGCGGGCTCAGAGGGGCTTGTGCTCCGAAGCTCTGAGCACCTCCAAGACGTGCACATGAGGTTTTATAGGGTTAATTTCAAGTATGGGCTATTAGCCAATAAGGCTCAAACAACAAAAAGCAAGGAATCAGTACACTGAAGCTTATCAATTCGGAACAGATCATGTTACTGACACTTGTTGAGCCTGGATTTACGAGTTAGCTTGTTAGTCCAGTAAACTGACACTAAACTTTAGATTTATGAGTTAGCCCAGCAAAACTCAGATCAGTAATCCGACACTTGTTGCACTTAGATTTGTTACTTAGCTTGTTAGCCCAGCTGGGCTTTTCCTTCACATTTGGAGTCCTCACTCTTAGCTGGTGTTCACAGCCTTGCATGTGAATTAGATCATCTCGAGAGCTGCAGACTGAGGCTGAGGGTGTGAGGGCTGTGCCTGTATTTGAGGAAAGCCCAGACCATGCAGCTTTGGTGTGTCTGTCAGCGGCGTTTGCGATTTTCAGAATAATGCCATTTATCTTTAAGGAGCCGGGGGTTGGGCAGGGCCAGCCAGGAAGAAATCTGAAGGGAGGGTCATGGCCACGTGTGTGTCTTGGGAAGTTGCAGAGTCTGCAGGGTCTGGGAGGGTAGACTCCTCAGAAGTTGGAGTTGGAGTGGGGAGTGGGAAGAAGGTAGTCACACTCACCTGTGAGGGAGGGGGGAGTCCTTGGGAGTCCCCACCCAACCAGACTCGCTTTCTCATGAACAGAAGGCAATCATACAGAGTATCTGAGGTGAGAAGGGATGGGCGCTGAGAGAGGAGACAACCTGGGGAAAGGTGCTTGAAAATTTCTGGAATAGTCTCCCTGAAAAATAGAATTAAAAATACCCAAACTCTTAAGAACATTGATAGTGACTGGGGAGGAGGCAGTTGTTTTTCTGGCCTCCTAAGGCTAAGGCATGTATCCGGGGATACACAGAAGATACGGGCAGTCTGTTCCGGGGGCTTGATCCTTACTGGGGGAATAGTGCAAGTTTAAAGGGGGAGAAGGGCAGCTGAGGGAAACTAGCCAGGCCCCGTGTCAGGTACCAGTCGGCCGCCCTACTTGCGTGTTGCATTCACATCCATGCCTCCCAGGTGGGTGGTGGCAGCCCACTTTTGCAGATTGGGAAGCCGTCTAAGAAGGGTTAAGGAATTGGTCCGTTTAGTGGCTAGTAAATGCTGTAGCAGGATTCAAGCAGGGCCTTGTCAGACTTCAAGGGCAGGTTTTCTCTACTAATTCCGGTACCTCCCTGTTATACCTGGAATGGTGAATTGGGTCACTTTGGAGCCTTTCAGAAAAAGTACGATTTAAGTGCCTCAGGACTGTTTCGCAAAGCTCAGTGTTCTTTGATGGTTCTGAAGCACCGCAGTGCTTTTCACCCCACAGAGTTAAGGTCTTACTCCTTTGACGATGACGTGGTTGCAAATGACGTACAGGTGCAAAACCACACTTAGCTCCTGAAGGGAAACTCTCCAGTTCTCTCTTGATCGGCTTTCTTCCACGGTATGTAACTGTGCTGCAGTGTAAGCCTGAGCTCTATTTATGGAGTGAGGGTTTAATACCCAAAATTAGCATAAAACTGTCAGATGAAGAAAATCGACGTTGACAATTTATTTTTGGGTTTCGTTAGTCAAGATATACTATCAGTTTATGCCTCATATAACAAATGAAATTGAGTACAGAACAGTGCATTTCTTAATTTCTATTTAGAGTTCTCTTACAGAATAAGGTTGCCTGCTTTGTAACATCAACTCCACCTGTCAGTGTGTTGGTGTGATTGCATTTACACAGTAAATGTAATCTGGACTTCCTCAGCCCCAAACACTCCAGTGCAGAATCACGGGCTGTAGCCAACTCTTAGTCATGCAAATACTTCTAAAATTATATGATGCCAGAAAAGAAAGAAGAGAGAGAGAGACATTGCCTTTATCAATGTTCCTTTCAATTCTAACTGCAAACTGTTGTTGAACAGCTCTGGTTTCCTTTGGATATGAATATATACATTTCTTTGCATGTAATCTGGGCTTTGGACTAGAACACCAAGCTCTTGCTGTCCACAAGCCACAAAAATAGTAGCCAAATTGCACACATGTGAAATAGTTTATACTTTTTTCTGAGAAAGTATCCTTGAATTTGGGACTTGGTCTGTAATTTTTGCTTTTTGCTTCCCCCACCCCTCTTGTAATCTCTCACTCCTTCCCATGTGGCCCCCAAGAGCTCGTGTTCTCAAAGGAGCGGGCAAACACCTAGTTGGTCACCATGTACTTCTGCTATAGATGGAGCCCAGCCAAGACCTAAAGGACATTATCAGAGAGGACTTCCTTGAAGAAATGGGCCCTACATTCAGTTGTGAGGACAGAGTAAGAGTCAGCCAGGAGAAGGAGTCAAGAATGTGGCTCAGGTGGCAGGTGAAGCCCGGGCAGAGGCCTGGAGGCTTTTTGTGTGGGGACCCGGGGAGAGTGCCCTGAGTGGTCCAGGGTGGAGGTTGCCCCTGCTGGGGAGGACACTGGAGAGTGTGCGGAGTGGAGGGCTTTGAAAGAGGTTAGGTTTTACTAGAACTGACACAGTAGGAAGTGAAGGGTGTCATCAGATTGGTACTTCTGGTTTTGCTTCTGATATTCTACAGACAGAAGGGTCGGGTCGAGCTAGAGCAGGTATTTCTGTCCCTTTGAGACCCATCCCATCATTCATTTATTCATAACAGGCGCAGTTCTGAGTGTCAAGGGGAGAAAAATTTCAGCCACATTAGTAAGCTAAATGTATTTGGTTCTTGTGAGCTTAGCATTGTCAGAAGTTGACTTAGCCTAGAATGTTCTAGGAACAGAGGAAAAAATTGGGGAGGTTGGAGGGAGGGAAGGCTTCCTTGGGAAACAGTCAAAATGAGCCTGGAGGCAAGTGGGAAGTAGGAGCAGGTCAGGGGGCCCCTGAGGTCACTGGGGATGTGTGTACTGAGGTGAGGCTGGTCCAGCAGTGTCTGGGGTGGGGCTAGAATTTCACCAGGGAGCCTCTGAAGGGTTTGAAGTGGGGTGATGTAATCAATTTTGTGATTTGGGGAGGCTGCCGTGGCTCTGTGTGTGTGTGTGTGTGTGTGTGTGTAACGGGGAAGAGGGGGTGGGTGCCACCAACGGGGGGGTCATTAGAAGACTATTCGCGGGCTGGGAGAGGGGCTTCGGGACTGCTTGGGGATGGCAGGGGCAGTGTGGAATCCGGATTTCCTTATGGGGAGGGCTTGTTAGCGGGGCCGCCCTAGAGGTGACTTTTGGCTGGAAGAAAACAGATAGAGGCCGCCAGGTGGAGATTCCTCTTCTCTCCTTCCCTGCCTTGTGTGATGATCTTAGCTCAGCTAACTTTGGAACAGAAGAGCTAAGTTCCAGGGTCGCCCAGGACTTTGTTGAGCTCGTTCGAGTGAGATCTGAGAGGATTTAGCCTTGTGTTGAGATCTGAATGTTCACTTAGCTAGAAACGCCCTGTCATCTCGATTTCCAAAGGGGTTTTTATTCTTCAAAAAGATTGCCTTATTGGTGAGAGGAAATTTAATACACCTGTTGTCTTTCTCAAAAAAATCATATCTTTTAAGAACTTTAATATTCAAAAGAATAGGAATATATAAAAATGTTAAAGTAAGTCTTTGGTGTAGTTTCTTTGCTTTCTGAGCTAATGTGGAGTTAGAGCCTTTGCATTATTTAATAGCACATCCTTGTCAGTATTTCAAGAGCTGTTAGTGAGCGCCCGAGGCCCCACCTCTCAAAACATGATTAAAGTTTGCTCTGAAATAGTGAGGTCAGAAAGGTCTTGTTTGCAGAATTCAAAGAGTTGGTTTATAATAAGGAACACAGCTCTCTTTATAAAGTAATAATAGGTTCAAAATTAATAAAGTGGAGGATAATTGATTTTTTTAAACCTGAAGCATAAACTTTCTTGTGCTAATGTTGCAACTGGAAATTTTGAAAAGAAAAATCCTACTGTAATATCATCTATGTGGAATACATATATGACTTTCACGTTTGAAAAGTAACTGCGCAGTGGTTATTGAAGTCAGGAGCTTTCCAGCTCAGTTACTGGCAGTGGTGGTTGCTGGTTTTCAATGGAAGAGCCTTAATTTGCCTTCTTACCTGTTTTTCTTTTTTTGTAGTGAGAGGGTTGAGTAGTGCTTTGCCAGCATGATTTTGGGGCAATTTTGGTGCAGATGTGTACCAGCAGTGAGATATTACCATGCATTTTATTTTTCGGACATCACCAGGACACATGTGGGGTTTGTGCCTGCAGGCTGGGATGCTGTAGGGCTCCCTGATCCATCACCATTATGTCCTGGAGCTGCTCCGGTCAGTGAATGATTTTCTGTGGCTTGGAGGTAAGATGGTCTGATGCAGATGATCAGATGTGCAGTTAAAGTGCTATTACTTGAAATAAGAGTAACCTAGAAACATTGCTCTAACAATACAGGATGAGGGAGGAGAATTGGCTGAGCTGCTTACAGTGGGGCGTCTTCTCAGGTGACTCCCTCACCGTGATTCTTGCCAAAATCTGCCCCAGCCCTGCACGGTAGTCCTGCTGAATCAACCATGCACTTTGCTCAGAAACGCACTGAATTTCCTTGTGCCTCTATTTGTTGGCTTTTTTTGAAAGCACATCTTGCCCTTTGCTTAAATGCCATCCTTGCTAGTCACCTCTTACACTCATTCTTCTGGACTTCGTCCATACATAGCTGCTGAATGGATGAACAGAATGTAGTATCTCCATGTAGTGGAACATTATTCACACGTAAGAGTGAATAAAAAAGAAAAAAAAAATAAAGAGGAAAATGAAAAAGGCCACCTGTTCTGGGAAGTCCACCCTGACTGTTCAACCCGCACTTTTCCCTTTGAAACCCAATCACTTATGCTCCACTCTACTCTTTTTGATAGTAATTATCACCTTCTAATAATCTTTAACGTTTTCAAAAAAAAAAGAGAGAGAGAGAGAGAGATGCTGATACCACTTAAACATGGACAAGCCTTGATAACAGCATGTTAAGTGAAAGGAAGCAGACACAAACGGCCACATATTGTTGAATTCAGTGGTCTGAAATGCCCAGAAAAGGCACATGCAGAGGCAGAGAGCAGGTGATGGTTGGAATGGGCTGGGTGGAGGGGGATTAGGGAGTGACTGCTAGTGACAGGGGGGTTCTTTTGGGGTGATGAAGTGTTCTGGAAATAGATTGTGGTGAGGGCTGCACAACCGTGAGTGTGCAGAAGACTGCTGATGCTGTCTCTGGGAGGGCCTGTTGTAGGGAGGCTTTATTTTGTTCTCATCCTGCAATGTGAAGAATCATCTGCTGTAGCCGTTGTACTCCTCTGAGTGGTGAGGGTCAGAGACTTTGCAGAGTCATGTTTCTTTTTTCCCCCTGGCTGAGTGTAGGCAAAAAAGGTTTAAGCCTGAGAAAGTGCTCCATCTGCAGAAATGTCTTTTAGTTTTGCATGGTGTAAAAATGTTGAGAGCTTTTAATCGTTGAGGCCAGTCTGTGGGGGGGAAATAGCCCGTGAAGCCTGGGTGAGCCCAGGAAGAGCCGCGCTTCCCTCCCAAACACGGGTGGGGATTTCACCCCCATTCAGGCAGTGAAGGGCCCAGACCCGTGAGCGGAGTTGACAATCGTGAATACTTATGTGTATCCGCTGCTTCATCTTGGATATTAATTTCAAACTGAGTCAGTTTGTGGCGGCAGCCTCATCCTACATTAGGAATTTATAGTATCTGCTCTTTGAGGTGAAGATCTGACAGACTTGATTATTAACCAATCTCCCTTGAATTGATATCTCAGGTTCCTTTGTCAAAAGCAAAACAGCAGAAATACAGACATCCTTTAATAACAATGTGACATGGAACGGGTTTAGTCTCTATGCCTCAGTGGCCTTATCTGCGGGTGGAGAAGATGATAAAAGTGCTTCCCTCAGATGGTGAGGGGGGAGTGAGAAGCACAATGGAGGCCTAACACGAGATGCCCATGAATGACCGAATTTAGTGCTCTCAGCCTGGTGAGGCCTCAGGGGCAGAGATGTCAGAACAGAGCAGTCGTAGCCGGAGCTCGATCCGTGATGGCAGCTGTTATGATCAGTATCACCACTGTGGGTTATCAGGTAGTTTTAAGACTTGGTAATATGAATTCATGAATAATGTTAGAAGACTAGACATCTCAGATCCAGTTTACATAGTTCTCAAGATTTCTTCTGAGAAATGGATGGTTTCTTCCCCATCTTAAATCTGAAATGAGACTCTAAAAAATTCTGTATTCCTCCATCTTTTTGCTTTAATTCTCCATTTCTTAAAAAACAAAGTTTTTAAATGGAGTTAATGGGGACTGAACTGAGGGCCTCATGCATGCTAAGCACATACTCTCCCAAATGAGGTATAATCTCCCCCCTGATTTTTTTTTTTAAATTTACTTTCTTAGTTTTCAGAGGTCAGAGACCTCTAATTCTTTTTCTGGAGATTTGTCCATGAAACTCTAAATCTATAATTAATGGACAAAACTTGGTTTATTAAAAAAATCAATAGAATATTCTGCAATCCAACCAAAAAGAAATGCTCATTGGCTTAAAATGTTTCTCCTTTAAGGTGATTTCTCCTTTTTGGTCTATCTTAATTTATTAACAGCCATCCTCATCATCATAATGACCAAACTCGTTCTGAGTGGACACCTAACTAAGGCTAAAATGCTTTCCTCATGTTTTACTTCATAGCAGGTGTTTGAGGGTAGGTATCAGTGTCTCCTTTTTTGCAGCTAAGGGATTGAGAGGTGGGCAGCTTGTCCCAAATCACACGCAGCTGGCGGTGGATAGCTCGGTGCTGGAACCCAGGCTGCACAGGATGCATTCTTAATTGCTCCTCTAATCAGCCTCCCGTTGAGTGGTTACCCGTACTCCTGTGACTCCATAAATGGCCGATTTAAGCGATCTCAGCCTGATGAGGCCTTCAAAGGAGAGACACCAGTGAGAATGTGAGACAGAGTGGCATAAATTAAAATTGTACATTTTTACAAATGTTGCATTCTCAGGTAATGACTTAAAAAGTTTTTATTTTCTTTATTTTAGTGCTCCTTAAGCACTAAAAACAAAACATTAAAAATGATTATAGTGCAAAATAGGAGTGGGCTATAAAAGCCCAACCATTCCTTATGATGTTGCCTGTTTTTCTCTAGTGGTGCTTAATGACAGGAAAATTTACGAAGACTGAATTTGTTTTATGTAGTCTTAGTATGGAGATAAAGTTTGTCAGTGAATATTGTAAGTAAAATCTTTACTCTTTTCTTTCCTGATGATGAATATGTAAGTTGTTTTCATGGCTTAAGTACATTTCCTCGTTTGTGAAATTTGAGTGATGCCGTTTACCCTGTCTGACTGTGAGAGTAAACGCCTTGTATACAAAGCATCCAAGAGCTGCTTAGTAAAAATATGCTGTCACAATGAGAGATAGTTTCGAAGGATCAACTCTGAATACTAAAGAGGGTGGCTTATTTCTGATGCATATTCAATATGGATATATATGAATATATGAATATGGCTTAAAGTAACAAGGAATCAGGGTTTTGTGTGTGTGTGTGCAGAATGATATTTTAATGAAATCTGTATCATTCTAGTGAGACAGGGACTTTTTAAATTGCCTTAAGCAGACAACCTTGAAGATTATTTACACAGAATGTGTATTGTTACAACTCAGAATTCATGTTGCTATGTAAACATCCACACAGACATTTAAATTCGTAGAAATCTGACCAGAATCATTAAGTTTAGAAAAATCCACATTGATCATTTTCAGGGAATAAGCTTCTCTCTTTTGTGATTAAAGAAAATTTTGATTTATTTTTCTGCACACTTAATAGATTTTAAAATATCAAAACATTGATATGACATGTCACTTTTTTAATAGAATAAAACTCATGCAGTTTTAATATGTAAATAAATGTTTTTGTATTTCAATACACTTGTATGATTTCCTGGCTCTTTGAGAAGTATTTTGCAAGATACTTAGATTACCTAATGTTAGAAAAATACAGACGTGACTCTATGAATATAGGCCTAGTACAGATCTGTTGGTTTTTGCTACAGTGCAAGACATGAGGCCTAGAAGAGCTTTACTGCCGATGGCCTGGAGGACTGATCCCATGTCTCAGTCTCCCCTCCTGTAAAATGAAGTGGCTGGACTGGATTCTTTCCTCTTCTAAGATGAGTTTCCATGAGCCTGTGTCTTTTGTTTATATTCAGGAATATTAGCATTATCAGATTCAATACTGAGTACCCCTCCCTTCCCCGAAGCGAAGTGCAGTATGTGGTACATAAGATTTTAGTTATCTGATTCTTGTTTCTGATCCAACAGGCAATTTTTGTGTTGCATGTTTCCCGGGAACGTGGAAGGTCTTTTTAGCCATAGGTGGCGTTGTTGCAACTTCTTAAAGTATTAATTTTCCTGTTTGTAAAAGAAGGCTTAAACAACGTTATTTTTTTTGTTGTTGTTGTTTCCTTTGCTTAGCGCTTCAGGATAGCACATTGTCCATTATGTCTCTTTACCTGGAAAAATTATTCTGCTCATATCTTAGTTTATTCTGTCATCTCGCTGTAAAATGTTCTCGTGAACATTTCAGACTTGCTGTGCAAACAATGGCAAAATCGGACTTGTCTTCCAGTGTTAGAAACCAGTGAGTCAGGATTTTATAAAAGAGCTAGAAGCGGCCTCTGGAGCATCTTAAAGCTGAAAAGTGTATTGAGTTCCCTGAGTATTGACCCCGCCGCTGTGTGTTAATTGGTGATAGGAGATTTGGTACATATACGAAGGGGTGTAGTGTTTTGACTTGGGTTTGCGTGCACGTGCTGCCACTGAGCCACGTGAGCCTGAGTCAGTTCATTCTGAGTTTTACCCTCGTCTGTGAGATGGGGACGCTCGTATCTGCTTTGTAGAATTGTGAGAAGTAGAAATTATGTAAAGTATTTAGCACAGTGGGTATGTCAAGAGGGCTCATAAACTTTAGCTGCTGTTTTGTGTGAAGCCATCATTTTACAATCTTTGGCAATTACTAAGAAACAGGAATGTAAGAAAAGCTGGTTTTATGATGAAAGATATTTGAGGAGGTTCCATAGTTCCTATAACCATAATTTAGCATCAGCAGAGTCAGGACCGTTACACAGTCGCCCTGAACCAATGTTAAGCCACAGAATTATTTGTTACTTCATATATGTTGAGGCTTAAGGAGACCCAATGCTTATACACATGTTGTCTCCAGCAGCCAACTGAGAGATGACACCGAAGAACAGGCAGGCGATAAATCCCTCATTTATTAATGATGAAGCCACGTTCTCCATGAACTTCAGGACTGTGGGAAAATGTGTGTCATGATACTGTGTCCCAGAAATACAGACTCAAGCAGTCCCAGGTAACTCTGGGCCACAGCGAGCATTCCCTTGAGAGGATCTGTCCCATCATGCACAGGGCTGTCCTGCCATGGAGCTGAGCATCCCGGGTGCTTCCCAAGGGTGGCCAACACAGGAGGGAAAGAAAAGGTTTCATATGCCCTGCTTGTCTCCCCGGACTCACACCTCAATCTGTTAGTGTGAGGAGGGCTAGCCGTGGGTCAGGGGTCAGGGGTCGGGGGTGTGAAGGGAGAAGCACTCTACATGGCCCAGAGAAGTGGGGAGGAGGCATCCCCTTCCTCAGTTTAAACTGGTGGTGGGATGGAAAACAAGGGAGCTCCCCAAGAGTTTATAAGAGGGGAAATAAGATTTCCTTTGTGACTTAGACTAGACAGGAAGCACAAAAGATGATTAGAAGGGAGACTTATAAATCACTTTCATATTAAGTTGACAATTGTTGAGCACGTAAAATGTGCTAACATTCTTTTCTGAGCATTTCACAGAAATGAATCCTTCAATCTTCACAAGTGAGTAAGGAAGGATCGATTGTTATCCCAGGTTTACAATGTGGAAATTGAGGCACGGAGAGAGTAAGTTGACCAAGGTCACAGAACTAGTAAGTGGCAGAGCTGGTATTTAAACCCACGCTGTCTGGTTTCCAGGCTCCCAGGGATGGGCTTTGGGTGTTTAGATGTATCTGCATCCCTGGATCTCTGTACCTCTGTGCATCAGTTAGCCCAGAAAGGACAGGGAAAGGAGAGTTGCACAGGTGCTCACAGTCGTGTCTCGGCCACTGTCCAGGAGAGTGCACTGTGATTGGCGTTAATTGTCTTCTAGGCAGCAGATCTGTTCGTATAACAGAAATTTAGTCCATTAAGTTAATCTAGAAACCCTTCCTGCTCTGCTTCTGTCTACGCTTGCCATGTGACTGCCTGCCCGTGATTGGGCCATTGAGGAGAAACTGTACTCTTGGTTGAACTCTGATATTTCAGTCTGGTTTGTAGTTTCACATCTCCTGTTACATTAATAAATTAAATTTCTGGTTTTCTTGCATCAGTGTCTCATTAGTTTGGTTAATGTGAAACCAGTCCATGGGAGCCCAGGGGTGCTGACGGTATAATTTCTGAGCACGTTGTGGCACTTCTACCCGTGCAGAACTGGCTGGAGGATTTCTACCTTCCTCACTGATATCCCCCAACAGCGGGGTCCTCTCCCACCCCCGGATGTGAGGCTGGAAGCTCTCTGAGTAGGCCAGTCAGAAGCCAAGTCCACCAATCAGAAAATGATAAAGTACCTGGAAGTGGGATTAATAGAAGAAAAGACTTTCAGGTAGTCCGATGGGCTGTTAGAGTCCATTTGGTGAAAAGCTGTCCACTGTCTTTGGTTGAGCTGCTGCTTTGCTGTTGAAAAGTCTGGATTAGATGAAGGGATTTTAAAAAGCAGAAAGGAGTGATTTCAGGTGGTACGTCCACACCGGTGAGAAGTGATGGATGACCGCCTGTGTGAGGCATAGACAGAGTCTTACAAACTTCATAAAACAGCTTTAAAAGCTCTTCCATCTGAGTGCACTTCATATGGGGTCTAGTTCATCACTGGTCGTGCTGAGAGGGCAAATAATTGATGATGGCAGAAAGGACACGGAGGCATCAAAAAGGTCTCAGTCATTTTCCCTGTTTAAAGGGTGAGGCACAGTGTAATATATTTCAGCTGGTTTTTCACTGAACAGTTTTGAGTGTTTTCTGAGACTCCCCAGTTCCCCAAGGTTCCATGCAGCTGGGTGTCCCCTCAGAGCAGCACTGTCAGCGCTTGTCCTGGGCTGACGTGGTGTCACGGGGAGCAGGACGGTCACTGTCCCCGGCTCCTCCGAGCTCCGTCTCCTCATCCGCAGCGCCGGGTTTCTCATCCGTGTCTACTTAGTAGGGTTGCTGAGAATCACACGTGATGGTGGTCAGGTGTGATTTGTGGTTGTCTCTGTGATTGGCATAGAGTCAATATTTGATAGAAACACTTGTTTTTTTTTATCATAATTGTGGCTCCTAGATTACAGTGGTTTTTAGTTTGCATTTTTTATAACTTCATTCTTATTTTTAAATATGCAATTATTTTTATTTATTTTTTTGGTGGTCCTGGGGACTGAAGCCAGGACATTGTGCATGCTAAGCAGGTGCTCTACAACTGAATAATACCCACCCTCCTTGTCTGCACTTAAAAATACATATTACAATAGACAATATAGCTCTTAAACACCATCATGGGACCTAGTCTCTGTATAGACAATTGAACACGTATGCTATTGTAATAAGAATAAATGTAGTTGGGACATACCTTCTGAATCTATTAACGTGTTTAAAAACGATCATAGCTAGTGACAAACACGAGTCTTGGATCCACTACATCTTAGGGTTTGCTTTGCCATCATGGGAAATTACATTCTACAGAGAAGGCTAATTGGGTCTCTTTGATATTTGGATGATTTAGCAGATGACCAAGGTTTTCAAAAGCTGACAGTTTTGCATTTTATACTAACTACAAAGTTATCTTCTTGAAGTTGGATGTCCCCAGATTGTGAAATGTCAATTAATTCAGTGTGTATATGTCTGTGTCTCTGTGAACGTGTGTGTGTGTGATTTCAGGAGAGTAGACATAAGTTCCATATAGCCTCCTGATACCTTTCTCCTCCAGTTCAAAGTGTAGGCATAAATTTACACAAATAAATTGATATTCTTTTGTCATTTGGCATATTGGTGGGAATAAGAGGTTCTCATAATTGTTTCAGAAGGGTTGGGGAGCATGAGCTTAGAAAATGTGAGGAGATAGAGGCATGGAGTTCCTTTACACTTTGTGCAGGATGAGAAACAGTAGCTTTTGTTTTTCTTCTAAAGCAAACTCGCACTGAATTGTAACATACTATTACTCAGAATTGTTTTTCTGTTCAGATACAAGTGCGTCAGATTTCTCAAGGCAACATGAAAGATGAAATGTGTTTTACCAGCTATCTTTAAAAGTAGTTTTATTTTTCAAGTAAAAGGCTGTAGCCTGTTCGTTCTTCCAGCGGTACAAGAAATTCTCATTGATCCAGGTACATGGTGTATGTGCTTAGCTTCTTCGGGTTTTTTTTTTTTTTTTTAAGTGCTTACTGCATTGTGCTGTGAATGAAAGTATAAAATTTCTGCATTTTGATATTTAGAACATGCTGATTTATCAGAACTTTTAAAAACCTGATTGTTCTTTGGTCGTTGCTTTGTGGGGCAGCCTATTGATTTCTGTTGTCTGTTAAAGAGGGAAATTCTTCCGCTAGCCTGCAGATCATTAAGTGAATGGTTTGCAGTGTGCCTGTAAAATTAATTGAATGCATTGAGCATGTTTGTGCAGTGAATTTATAATTGACACATAGTAATGACTTTGCTTTGATTCTTTGGATTTTCCTCCTCTCTACAACAAATTGAATTCTCTGTTGCATTTTGTATACGTGTTCTTCACAGGGGAAGAAATTTTGCTTTTTTTTACAGAGGTGGATTTTCCTATCCCCTCTGAATGCCTTCTGTAATTAATACAACAAAAATCTGTTATTGCAGTGCTTAATGATTTCATAAACTATTTTTTGGCTTAATCAGAAACAATGACAAAGAGTGATATAAAACAATATGAGAAACTTCCTTCCTTTGAAAAACAGAAATGAGGTGGTCAAGCTCACGCATGCCTTGTACCTGACACACTTAATTTCATGTCATTGTGTATCATGATTTGGAGATGGAGTTGCTTCAGGTTTGTAGATTTTTGTTTGAACATTTTTGTTGAATCCTTCCTCCAGGCTGATGTTTCCTGTTGGGTTTGTGGAAAGTGTAGAAGAAGGGAAACAAATGCTTTGTTTTGTTTTCAGGAGGCCTGAGTTGCTGATAAGAGTTGAGGGTGGGCTGAGGAACAGAGTGACACCCCCTCTCCTCCCAGCTGAAATCGATGAACAATGAAATCAATTATGTGTATCGGCATTTGAGCAATAGAATTCAGCGAGCCCAAACTGGCTAGTTAAGCCCAATGGAAAGTACTGAATACACCTGCAGAATTAGGTGTTTACCAAGAAGAAGCAGCTTAGAGCAATCAGAAAAATCAGTCATACGATGAGATATAAAAAGAATATAATATCTTTTGTTTTTGAAAATTTTCTGTTATGTTGTGTAGAGATAAAATTAAATTTCAAGCACCAGGAATTAAGAGCTTGAGTGGTTCTGTGGGATCGTTATTCTGGGAGGTGTCTAGATCCTGCTAGAGTGACTGAAGCTGACAGGAAAATGACCAGAGCCAGGATTTGTCATCCCAGGGTGTTCTCCATAATGGTTCCATGTGGGAGCTCATGATTGGGTTAACAAATTATAACAGACCCCAGATGCCTGTCAATTTTAACAAGAAAAAACTGTGCTT
Organism: Vicugna pacos; assembly: GCF_048564905.1. Taxonomy (NCBI): domain Eukaryota; kingdom Metazoa; phylum Chordata; class Mammalia; order Artiodactyla; family Camelidae; genus Vicugna; species Vicugna pacos. Next base: position 342,417 of record NC_132989.1, read on the forward strand.
AGTAACTGCTTTGAAAGCAGTGGTCTGTTCAACCTGAACCCTGTCTCCTTGCCTTAAAAAGCAGAGACAATTGTTTGCTTGCATAGTTGAGGTTTTAGATAGCACTCTGCTCATTGCAAAGCAAGGACCCAGACCCTCACCTATAAACGCTGGGCTTGTGTGCTGTTAGTCTTTTATCCCCCAAACAAGGACCTGGCTGGTCTGGTGGTCTGCTTTGTAATGAACATATTTAAAGAATGTATCTTGTTCCCCTCACTCCATGACTTCCCTAAATATACACTAAGCCTTTTTACTCATGGTGGATTCTACAATCTCTGTCTCATCCTGTCTTTCCCCCAAGTTCCTGCTTACTATCACACAACTCTTAATGACTTTTTCCTTTGATTATACACAATAAATATGAGAGCACTTGAGAGGGTCATGGAGTTGGCTCCCTACTCCCTCTCGCTCAGCTAACTATTTCCACAGAGTTTTGAGTAATTCATTCCTTGTCGGTAAGACTTCTGCCAGCCAGAACCCTCAGTTCCAGGTGAGAAGAATGCAGGCTCTATATCTCCTACCCGAAGGAAAGAGAGAAGAGAATTGAGATCTGCTCCCCCGTGGTCCCTTCCTGCCCCAGGGCCACTCCAGTTCACCTGCAGCCGTCTGGCCTCTGCTCACAGGGCCTCTGTCCCAGGACTGACCACAGCCTTTTCTTCCCTTGTCAACATTCCCTGTGCCTTTCAGAATTTGGTCTCTTCTCTGCAATTCAACCCTGGCAGATGTGATGGTGGTTCAGCATGTTGGTGGTCAGAGTGCTGGTGGGCAGTCACCTGGGTACACCCAGGAGCCATGCTAATTCTCCTGAGTCTCTCAATCGTGGTTACAGAACTGTCGAGCACCGGAGGAAGCCCATTCACGTGAGGCCAGCACAGCATTGCATCACTTTCATTTTATTTTTGAATTTTCAGTGTAGAAATTATTTGTAACAAACGGTTCCAGATTTTCGGCCGCTTTCTTTCCTCACCACCATTTCCTTGTCTGCTCTGGTGCCTGTTTTAAGAACCAGGTTTCTTCTCTGGTCATTTCTAGCAGCTGGGCTTGCCGAATCCTTGATATTCATTTGAAGCAGAATGCTTCATCGTGATGTGAAACTGATTATCCTTGTCATTTCTGAATATTTCATGTACACTCAGCAACTATTTCAAGTGAAATGCTCTTGTCCAATTTCGGTTAACTCACATTTGCTGATCTCCTGCTTTCATGCTGAGGGCAGTTTCTTCTTCCTGTAATGAAAGTTAGCAATTTGAATTTACTATGGGAAGTTACTGGCCCGAGGTGCTTTTGTTCTTCGCAGTATTAATACAACTCACCGAGTAAAATGTACAGCACTTTTTACTCTATGCCGAGAATTGTGCATCCCAGTCAATCTTAGAACATTTTCACCCCCCCCAGTAGGAAGCCCCGTACCCATACGCAGACATTCCCATCTTCCTCATCCTCCCCCAGCCACAGGCAGCCACTCTTCTCTCTCTGTGGATTTGCCTGAGCTGGAGATTCCATGTAAATCGAGTCATTTCATGTAAATGGAACCGTCTATGGTGACTGAATTCTTTCAAACTGAGTAAAGTTTTCAATGTTTGTCCGCGTTTGTCCACGTTGTGGCCTGTCTCAGTATTCCTTGCTTTGCTATTGCTGAATAATATTCCACTGTATGGCTGGGTCCCTCTGTTTACCCTTTCATCACGTGATAGACATTTGGGTTGTTTCTGCTTTTTGGCTGTGATGAATAATCGTGCCATAAACATTCCTGTAGGAGTTTTTATAGGGACATTTGCTTTCAGTTCTCTTACCTGTGTCCCCAGGAAGCAGAATTGCTGGGTCATTCAGAAACCAAGTGTTCAACTCTCTGAGGACGTGCCAGGCTGTTTTCCAAAGTGGCCATGCTTTGTTACATCGTCACCAGCAACTGCTGTGTGCTCTGCTTCCTCTGTGTCCTCATTAGTGCTTGTTACACTTTTTTTGATTATAACCTATTGTAGTGAGTGTGAAGCGGTTTCTCCAAGTTATTTTGACTTGGTTTCTATTACAGCTAATGATATTGAATATCTTTTCATTATGCTTATTGGCTCCATGGGACATTTTCCTTTAAAAATATCTTTTCAGATCATTTATTCATTTTTTAATTGAGTTGCCTTTTTATTGTTGAGTTGTTGGGGCTTTTTTTATCTTGGAAATACAAATTCTTTATCAGATAAATGATTTGAAACAATTTTCTCCTGTGTGTTGTTTTTTCACTTTCCGGATGGTGTCCTTTGAAGCAAAGTTGTAAATTTTGATGAACTCCAGTTTATCTGTTTTCTTTGTTCCTTGTACTTTTGGGGTCATATTTAAGATGTGAGATTTTTATTTAAACTTTTATATATAAAATAACTGAATTCTTAGGACCGTTCTAGGAGACGGGTGCTGTTGTTGTCCCCAGTCTATGGACAGGAGACTGAGATGCAGAAAATTTCCCTGAATATCAGGGTCACATCTGCCCAGTGGTGCTGTGGGATTTCAGGCCCTCTTGTTTGTCCCCAGCATCTGTGCTCTTCACCACCATGCTCTACTCCTTCCTGGAATCGTTAATGAAAATCTTTCCTTCTTTGATTTCCTGTTAGCTTTTTTCTCATTGGGGACCTCATCTTCTCATTTTCCTTGCAGAGCTCAGTGTAGGTTTATTTTAGGTCTCATGTAGGCAGAGGTATTGCTATCAGTTAACTTTTTTATTACTCACTCTGTAGTGATGTCTGTTGCTAATTGACCTAATCAAGTCATGCTTAAGTCTTTCCTGCTCATGACACTAAAAACAGAGTCATGACTTACAGAATGCTCAAAGAAGAAAGTACTTGATTGATTTTATTTTGCTAACCAATCAAATAAAAACCCCAGTGTTGACATAGATTATAAGCCCTCCAGAATAGGTTCATTGTCTTCCTTGTGTTTCGTTTGTTTGGTCACAGTGTCTGGATAGTGCCTTGCTATCCAGCAGTATTGTTAGGTTATGGTGTTCTTGAATCATTGTAAGGACAGAATTTTGACAACAGACTGTGTTGTTCATTTCACAAGGGAAAAGATAATATAAAAATACTGTTCAGATCTATTTTAAAATTAAGCTTGGAATTTTGAGAAGTGTTCGAGAAACCATACAAAGATCTTTTTCACTAATTTTAGATCTATCTTAGACACATTATGGTTACATAGCAGACTACATTACCAAATATATTTGACAAGAGGGGTGTATTATTGATTATTTCTTTTACTTGAAATATTCTACCTGGGATAAAGTAATCAGAGCCCATAAATGAACAAATGTAACTTTGCATTTCTATGCAACATTTGAGCAGACTTCATATATTTATATATAATATATATGGCTGTGTGTTTTAAACAGTCTTTCAGTGTTTTTATAGTTTTTCAGCAATGTTCTACCTTTAGACTTCTTCTAAGAAAATCACCCCCGTATCTAGTGCAGTTTGTACTGTGTATCCTGTCTTATGCATGGAATCCCACTGTCACCTCAGTGAGGAATTTCCTCTCCTACTGAGTTAGTAGCAGAGCTACAGGGACTGGGATATCTAGGCCTTTGCTCTCCATGTGTTTGAAGTTTGCTGTCAATCACGATTTTCCCTTTCTTGGGTTTTTATTGTTCAATTAGAATTTTTGAAAATAACTATTAATATGTTGCACCAGGCTCCCAAGAAACTTGATGTGTTTGTGCTTTCCAGTTTTCAATTTATGAAAAATGTAAATGCACTCTTCTTTTTAAGTAGTCATTTTTCAGTAGATATTTGTTTATCTCTTTATAGTTATATTTTTCCCAATGAATGAGTTAGTGTGCATGTTTTAAAAGATACATTACTATTTTTTGTCTTATTGTAACAGTTATTTTCATTGTAGAGAATTTACAAAATAAGGATTAACACAGTAAATAAGTTAAAAATGGCCAGTAATCTCCTCACCTAGAGATACAGGTGTAAGTTTTGAAATTGAGAATTACAAGTCCTCTCACGTTGTTCTACTTTTTCAAGTTCGCTTTGGTTACTGAGACCCTAGAATTCACATATGATTTGTAGCAGCAACTAGTCAGTTTCTGCAGAGGAGTCCGTTGGGATTCTGATCGAGACCACGTTGAACAGACGGATCGCTCTGGGGAGAACTACCATCCCAAGATCATTGTCTTCTGACCCAGGAATATGGGTGGTATGTCTCTCCAGGTATTTAGATCTTCTTTAATTTTTTCAACAATGTTTTGAGTTTGCAGAGTTGTATTTTACTTTTTTTTGCCTTTATACTGAGGACAAGTGTGCAAGGTACCGGGATCAGAAGTGTACTTGAACCCTGCTACTTGCTACCACCATGGTCGCTGCGATCTTGCTTCGCCTGCTCTACAATCTTGCACAGAATAGGACCTCAGTAACTCTCTCGCTCTTGAATGATTATATGATTGTTGGATGATGCTTGAGAGTCCTTGTGATGATTTTTTTTCCCCAGCCTTTCCCCACTTCTTTACTATGCCCTTTCTCTTCCTTTCCTCCAGTCTGGATTTCAGTCTACATGTGGCATTGATTTTTCTTGTCTGTAGACACTTCCTTTCACTGGTTCATGATAAATTTACATGTGTGCTGTGGAAACATGCTAGAAGTCAAGAAAGAGCAAATTCATTTCATGCTAGTATTTTTAGAGTGTGTTATTGTTTTATCTATTGAAATTAAATCAGGCTGACCCCCTGAGCCTTCCTGTGAGCTCTTTTTGCCTTCCTACATGTGACACTGCTCTGGTTGCTGCATGTGCCCTTACACCAGCCTTGCTTTTGGAGTTGAGTAAGTCAACATAAGTGGAGCATTCTCTATAAAAGATGAGGAGAACATTTGCTCCTTATCCCTGGTTGGGGACTTGGATGAGAAGAGGTACCAGTTAAAGAATGGAGCCCCACCTCATTCTAACCCCCGCCCTTTCCGTTCCTTTCTCCATGGGACAAGAGTACAATTCAACAGTATATAGATTGATTGTGAGCTAATGAGATAGACAAGACAACTGAACATTTATTAAATATCCTTTCATGCTAGAAACAAATGTATTATACACACAAAAAGCACATAAAGCACGGTAGTACTGTGGTTACAAACGTGGGTCCGAGTTCGAGTCCTGCTCCGGAGTGACCAGTCCTGTTAGATGGAGAACTGGTAGGTCAGCTTAGCCTCTCCCGGACTTGTTTTCTGTCCTGCAGAGACGGGGCTGTCTAGGCGTCCCTCCCCCGAAGAGGTGCTGAGGGATATAAATGACGCACGTGGGCAGCCCGAGCACAGCTGTTCCATCCTCGTAAGTGCAGGATAGCATAGTTTCTGCGGTGACGGCTTTATGACCGCCCCGTGTAGACTCTCAGTGCTCCGAAAGGATGCCTTGTGGTTTGGAGATGGGATTCTCACGTCTGTAAATACCCAAGGATTGTGTTATTGGTCCCTGCTGATTTGAATCTATTCTTTAGAAGGTACATATTGTAGATATGTTTTTAAGCATGCATGCTTTTTTCTTTTATTATTTATAGTTCTACCCTCTCATCTCATGGTGTGACATTTCATGGAATCCAGGAAACAGCCCTAAGCTACCTGCCTCTTCACACTTCTCCGTGGTGGTTTTCTTACCTGACTAGAAGAGGGTTTTGCATAGGAAATTTTCTTTGGTCCCCTTTTTTTGCAGTCTCTCTGTCTGTCTGTCCATCTCTCACCTGTCAATCTGTCCATTTATCTACCCACTCATTCTTCAGACTTTTTCCAAAAAGCATTTCAGGCAGCTTACAGAAGAACAGATACCAAATAAACAGGTGAGAAAATGGGGCAAAATTCAGACAGTGAGGCTAGGAAGGGAGCCTGTGTGAGGGTTGCAGGCGTGAAAGACACGCCTCTGCCCTGTGACTTGTAAGATCGACAGCAAGTGTGTGCCTGAGGCTCCCAGCAGACACAGGGAAACAGGGTTTGAGGGAGATGCTCACTGGCTGTGAAATAAATAAGTGGCTGGGGAGAAGCCCAGCGTTTCCAGCTACTAAGGTTTAGGAGAATATTTTGAGTGTGTTCCAAAGTCAGAGTATTGCATCTTTTCCTTTGTCAGAGATCTATGTATAGTTGGTTACATTCTATACCTGGAAATTTCTCCAAAACTGCTTCCCACGTGAGTCCCATGGCTCGGGAATGGGGTGGTTCTGCTCATTGACGGGTGTTGGCCAGAAACAGAAAATGACCGCCTCAAAGGAGCCTGGGATTTGTCAGTTATGTTTTGTCAGTACGGTAGAATTAAAAAAATGTTTTCACAGTATCTCTCCATCTGAGGTGGCAGCGTGCTCTCTTACCAGTATGAGGAGCTCAGGGCCACGGGATGGTGCTGGCTGAATGCACTACCATCAAATCAGCTGAGCTAGTCACTGCAGGTGTGGTTTTTTTACATACGGCATTTCATGTTCTTTCCTAGAATGTTTCAACAGGGAGTTAATTAACTGAATCAATTAACATTTAATAAATATGATGTTTTGTTGAAAAGACAGTTATAGGCAGAATATATGCGGTGAAGACTTTAAAAACGGTTTCATTACTAAAATTTCAGTAGGGAAGATACACAGTTTTCTTATTTATGCCTCTCTTTTAAAATAACAATGAAACAAGACTGCGGGGAGCTGCCTCATGAAGTGAGAGTCTGGTAGACAGGAGTTAACAGTCCTGATTTACAAGACACAGCACCTGCGGGGAGCTGCCTCATGGATTGAAGGTCTGGTATCCGGGAGTTAATAGCTCTGTTAATAAGACTTAGCTCTGGGAGGATTCTCTGTCCCGCCACCCCTACGTTCTTAAGATAAAGGATTAACAGATGTTTTCCCGGAAGGAGTTTCTGTGTTTTGTTCTTTGCCCAAGAAAAATAAGATAAGGGCAAAAACAGGACTCCTTAGACTGATGATTGTAAATGTCATTCCTTGAGGTAAACATGAGTGTAATCGTAAAGAAATCTATGTAATCTTTCTGGTATTCAATGTTTCTTCCTTCTTGCATACTATAAAAAGAGTTGCAAAATAAACTGCGTTGGCGGTATCTGGCCTTTTCTTTAGCAGTGTAAGACTTGTCCCTCTCGACCCCATTCTGTGTCTGTGTGCTTTCTTTTCTTAGTCGTGTCGACCGCGTCTTCGGACCTGTACATTTTGCCGGCAGGCTCCGGCAATTGGCGTCCGAACAGGGACCTGAAAACGTAAAGCAGTCGTCGCGACCGCTGCCGTAGGCGAGACGGGATCCCGAAGAAAACGTCGGAAAAGTAAGGAAAGGGCAGGAAGAGTATAGTCGAGAGTAATAAATTATGGGGCAAGGTAGTAGAAGGCATTTGTTTGTTCAAATGTTAAAGCTTATGTTAAAAGAAAGAGGAGTGCATGTAAATACTGCTAAGCTAGAAAAATTCTTACTATTTGTAGAAGAGGTATGTCCCTGGTTTCCTGAAGAAGGGACAATGAATTTGATTACTTGGAAAAAGGTGGGAGAAAAATTGCATGATTATTATACTGCTAACGGACCCAATAATGTTCCGGTAGATACATTTTCATTATGGAATTTAATAAGAGACTATTTAGATCCTGATCAGGAGGGAGAAAAGATACGGCTCATTTTTAAACAGGGGAGTTCTAATAGAGACTATAAAGAACTTACTCCCACCGCGCCTCCCGAAGAACCATTATATGCAACCCCTGAGGGAATTATGAAAGTGGCTTCCAATCGCCGCAGTTCCTCAGAATCTGAATTAGATCCTGCTGATCAGGCTAAACTAGAGGAACAAGCAGCTCATTATCATGATGAAGAGACTCCTTGGAATGTTAGGTTAAATCTAGAGCAAAATAATCCCTCAGCCTTAGATTTTAGTAAATTAAGGCAACTGCTAACTGAATGTGTTAAATGCCTGCCTGCAGATATAAATCAGTATGTAAAAACGAGCCTTTACCTTTACCTCCTGCCTATTCTCCCTCCGTCTTGGCTGGATTAGATCATCCGCCGGCTCCTCCTGTTTTTGAAAAACCTACAATCGAAAAACCTTCATCCCTACATGTAATTGCTGCTGCCTGACAGAAAAATAATTTTGGCAATACTCCTGTTGAGGTATTAAGCCCATTATAAAAAGCCCTGCGACAGGCACATCAAATAGAAAAGACAATGCCATGATTTACAAATATGTTCCCAGTTTTTGAAAATGCAGAGCAACAGCGGTATCATGATCCTATTCCATTTAAACAGCTAAAAGAATTAAAAATGGCTTGTGCTCAATACGGTCCCACAGCGCCCTTTACACAGGCTATCCTTGAAGCATTTTGTAATCAGTAGCTCTCTTCTAATGATTGGAAACAGCTGGCTCGAGCTTGCTTATCCGGAGGAAATTATTTACTATGGAAATCAGAATATGCAGAACAATGCTGGACAACAGCCGAAATCAATAGACAGCAAGTATTACCAGTGACTTTTGATATGTTAGCAGGAGAAGGCGCATATAGGGATATGAACACCCAATTAAATTACCCAGTCGGTGCCTATCCTCAAATAAATGCTGCAGCTCTTAAAGCATGGAAGAAATTGCCTAGTTCAGAAAATAAGTCCGAAGACTTATCAAAAATTAGGCAAGGACCAGATGAGCCCTATCAAGATTTTGTCGCTTGGTTACTGGAAACTTTAGGCAAGATAATAGGTGATGATCAAGCGGGGATAGTACTAGGGAGGCAACTCGCTTATGAAAATGCTAATTCCGCATGTCAAGCTGCTCTGAGACCTTATCGAAAAAAGGGTGGATTACCTGATTATATTAGAATATGTGCTGATATAGGGCCCTCTTATGTGCAAGGTGTGGCTATTGCTGCCGCCTTGCAAGGAAAAACCATAAAAGAGGTCCTATACCAACAATCTAAACGAAAAACTTTTAAGGGAGCCTCACGGGTGGCCAGGCCTCCCGGAAGCTGTTATGCCTGCGGTCAAATGGGATGTCGGGTTGCCCAATGTCCTCAGAAAACTCAGCAAACTCAAGGGAATGGGACATTAGTACAGCAGCCAGGCATTTGTCCCATATGCAAAAAGGGAAAACACTGGGCTAAGGACTGCTGATCTAAAACAGATATTAATGGGCAGCATCTTTCACCCCAGCAGGGAAACTGGGTGAGGGGCCAGCCCCAGGCCCCAAAGCAATGTTATGGGACAATCCAAGGCCAGAGTGTAGAGGCCCAAAATCCATTTCTTCCAAACACACCGTCTCTGATTTGTTCAGGGCCACCAAGGGAAGTGCAGGACTGGACCTCAGTGCCTCCTCCTACACAGTATTAACACCTGAAATGGGTATGCAAGCCCTGCCTACTGGAATATATGGACCTCTCCCTGAGGGAACCATGGGTTTGCTTTTAGGGTGAAGTAGCTCGACTATGAAAGGACTTCTAGTTGCCCCTGGTGTTATTGATTCAGATTATGAAGGAGAAATTAAGATTATGGCTCACTCCCCAAAAAATATAACAGTAATTCAATCAGGACATCGGATTGCACAGCTTTTGCTTTTTACCTTTGTTGTCTTCTGGATGTATCCCTTCTGATATAAAACGAGGCTCTAATGGGTTTGGGTCTTCTGATGCTTATTGGGTTCAGAGTATAGGTGTCCAACGGCCTGAATTAATTTTATATATACAAGGAAAGAAGTTTAAAGCAATTTTAGACACAGGGGCCGATATATCAGTAATTTCTTCTAATAATTGGCCTCAGCATTGGCCGAAACAAATAGCTTTGTCTACATTACAGGGTATAGGGTAATCTCATAATCCAGAGCAGAGTTCCGCAGTCCTGACTTGGAAGGATGATGAGGGGCATACCGGACAATTTCAGCCCTATGTGCTCCCCGGTTTGCCAGTCAATTTATGGGGAAGAGATGTTATGTCTTGTATGGGTGTCTATTTATATAGTCCTAATGTGAAAGTCACAAATCAGCTTTTGGATCAGGGCTTGCTTCCAAGCCAAGGGCTAGGAAAGAATGGAGAAGGAATTATGGAACCTATTAAACCCAATCCTAATTATGCAGGCACAGGTCTTGGATAATTTTAGCATGTGCCTTTGATTATCCTGCAACCCATGCCGACCCCATAACATGGAAATCTGATGAGCCTGTGTGGGTTGATCAATGGCCCCTTACAAAAGAAAAGATTGAGGCCGCGGAACAATTGGTGCAGGAACAACTTGATCGTGGCTACATAGCTCCTTCTAATTCTTGGAATTCTCCTATATTTGTGATAAAGAAAAAATCTGGAAAATGGCGATTATTAAAAGATCTTCGAAATGTAAATGAAACTATGGAACTCATGGGATCATCGCAACCTGGATTGCCTTCTCCCATGGCCATACCTGATAATACTTATAAAATTATTATTGATTTGAAGGACTGTTTTTATACAATTCCTCTTGCACCACAGGATTGCAAACGTTTTGCTTTTAGTGTTCATTCTAATGATTTTGCAGAACCCATGAGGCGGTATCATTGGTTGGTTTTGCCTCAAGGAATGGCAAATAGCCCCACATTATGTCAAAAATATGTAGCTCAGGCGCTACAAAGCTTTCGGCGGAAATGCCCTTCTATTTATTTGATACATTATATGGATGATATTCTTATGGCTCATAAAGACGAAGGATATTTGCTATCTGCTTTTGGAACCCTAACTGGAAAACTATTGAAACAAGGATTAATTATAGCCTCAGAGAAAGTACAGAAATTTCCCCCTTTATCATATTTGGGATTTCAATTATTTGACCAGCATTTTCAGACTCAGAAAATTGAGCTTCGTAAGGATTGTTTAAAAACTCTAAATGATTTTCAGAAATTGTTAGGAAATATAAATTAGATACGGCCATATCTAAAGCTTGCTACTGGAATGCTTAAACCTTTGTTTGATACCCTAAAAGAAGATCCAGATCCTAATTCATCTAGTGTACTTACTATAAAAGCTCGACAAGCCTTATCCCTTGTCGAAACTGCTCTCTCCCAACAAGTTAAATATTGTGATTATAATAAAGATTGGGGACATTATATTTTACCCACTGTTCATAAGCCCACTGCCGTATTGTATCAAGATGCCCCATTTTTGTGGATTCATTTAAATGTGTCTCCCTCCAAAGCCTTAGTTCCTTATCCTAATTTTGTTGCTACCTTAATCGCCACAGAAAGAAGACTCCGTTTCTTATCTGGAAAAATACCCTGCTCTCATTTGCGTTCCTTATACTCAGAAACAGCAAGATTGGCTTTTCCAGTTTAATGATTACTGAACACTTGCTTTAGCTCACTATGCTAAAAAAATTAGTAATCATTACCCAGCAGACAAATTTTTATAATTTACAACACTACATACTTTCGTATTCCCGAGAATTACTCAATCTCATCCTATTGCTGGAGCCCTCACGGTTTTTACTGACGGCTCTTCTAGCGGTATTGCTGCTTATAAAATTAAAGACCAACTTATTTCTTGAAAAAAGTCTGGTTCCTCCGCACAAACGGTAAAATTAATGGCCGTACAGGCTGTTCTGAGTACTACTTCCACTTTTCCCGTTAATCTCTTTTCAGACAGCCAATATATAGTTCGTACATTAAATGTATTAAAAACTGTCCCATATATAAAAACTGTTAACTCCCTGGGTCACAATCTTTTCATTAATATTCAACAACTTCTTCAATCCAAAAAACATCCTTGTTATTTTGGTCATTTATGAGCTCATTCTAATTTAACAGGTCCTCTTGCTAAAGATAATACAACTGTAGACACAGCTACCAGAATTTTTCTTTCCCAAGAACAGCTTGCCTTACAGTCTCATCATCTACATCATCAAAATGGTAATAGTTTGAGACTTCAATTTAAAATTCCTCGAAAAGCTGCTCGTCAGATCGTCAGAAATTGTTCCATTTGTCCTCAAACTGTTTCTGTTCCCCAGTATGGTTTTAACCCAAGAGGTATTAGTTCCAATCATTTGTGACAAATAGATGTCACCCATATTCGAAAGTTTAAAAATACTCCGTACGTTCATGTAACTATTGATACTTATTCAGATTTTCTCCATGCTACATTACAAACTGAAAAAGCCAACAAACACTGTATAACACATTGCTTAAAGTGTTTCGCTGTCATGAAAATCCCAAAAATAATAAAAACAGATAATGGCCCTAGTTGTACGGAAAAAGCTTTTCAACTTTTTTGTGCCCGCCTAGATATATGTCATAAAACAAAAATCCCTTACAACCCACAGGGACAAGATGTTGTAGAAAAAAGCCATCAAACCCTTAAAAATCAATTACATAAAATAAAAAAGGAAGAATTATATCCAGGAACCCCCAAAATTATCTAAACCATGCCCTCTTTATTTTAAATTTTTTACAACTGGGCTCAGAAGGAGCATCTGCCGCACAAAGGTTCTGGGCTAATGATAATAGTAATAAGCAGAAACCTTTAGTACGGTGGAAGGATCCTATAACTGGAATATGGAAAGGACCCGACCCTGTGTTAATATGGGGTCGAGGCCATGTTTGTGTTTTTCCCCAGGATGCCGAAGCACCGCGCTGGTTACCGGAGAGGCTGGTACGCACGGCGGAGGAAGTCTCTCACCCGAAAAATGAAGGCATTAACCCTGGAGGACAAACACCCCCTACCGACGAGGAAGCAACTGCAGAGCCTGATTCAACAGGCGAATGAGATTGCTGGAACCACGAAACAACCTAAAACCTCTCTGATGTTTCTAGTTTTGGGCTTGGCCTGTGCTATTATGAATACGCATTTTCCCACTGCTCATGGCAATGTATTTCTCTCTTGGGCACATTCTTACGCTGATTTTTATAATTCTTCTAATTGCTGGGTCTGCGGAGCTATGCCCCTCTCAGTTGGAGGGTTGCCTTGGTGGATTTTACCTATTGCAAAAAATAATTTGCCTGCTTTATGTAGTTTTCTTACTCAGCAAAAAGAAATGTATATTAGTCTCCATAATCATAATATTTCACACTTATCCTGGTGCAAAGATGTGGGCATTAGTTCTAACATGCTTTTAATATTAATAGAAGTTATGATATCATAACAAAAGCTTATAATTCCAATCTTGATGGTTCCAAAAAGGATAACAGGCCCAAGAAGCGTGAAGCTGCTCGATATCAGGGAGACTTCTATCAAATTTGGGATGAATACTTTTGGATGACTCCTGAGAATGGACAATAGGTTGCAGCAGCACCTATTTGCTGGGAGCTAAAAGAACATAAGATAGGATACAGAAATCAGCCATTGAATAGTACTGATTTGAAGCCAATGGGACATGTAACACCATCTTTGTGTAAACAAATTATTGATGTAACATTTTCTCCTAATAAGTCTGTTTCTTGGCCAGGATCTGATTGGCTTTTGAATCCAGGAATCCGATGGGTAGCCCCAAATGGAACGAAATGGGTTTGTGGAAGATATCTTTGGCCCTGGCTTCCTATTGGATGGGTTGGGCGTTGTACTCTTGGTTTTGTATTCGCTCCTGGAAGAATTAAACAAACAATTTCTGGCATTCCTGCGAATCTCCCATACCTACATGCTAGATGGTCTAGTTCTGTTTTTAAATGGTATGATTATCTTGCTGCAGTTTTTGTACCTTCTTTGGGGAATACAGATATTATGTTAAAATTTGATGCGCTTACTAATTTTACTCAGCAAGCATTAATAGATACTAAGAAAGCAATAGAAGATTTAAATGAAGAACAAAAACAGATGGAAAAAACAGTTCTACAGAACCGCATGGCTTTAGATATTCTTACTGCAGCTCAAGGCGGGACGTGCGCTATAATTAAGATAGAATGCTGCGTTTTTATTCCTGATTTATCAGGAAATGTATCTCAGGCTGTAATGGATATTCAAAAACAAGTAGACGCTATGGCTGATCCTGATCCTTTGGTTTTAAGTACAATTCTTTCCTGGTTTAAGAGTGATTGGTGGAAGAATCTTATAATTATTTGTATTGTAGTTTTGATGATTTTACTTTGTGGACCATGCTTTTTTCCAAGCGTTTAGCAATTTTGTTCCTCAAAGGCTATTAATGTTTTCCAGAATTTCTAAGCCTAAATCACAAGGTTAAATAACGTTTTCCTTGGCAAAGAACAAAAAGGTAGGGAAATTTTAGAAAAAGAAAGGGGGAGATACGGGGAGCTGACTCATTAAGTGAGAGTCTGGTAGACAGGAGTTAACTGTCCTGATTTACAAGACACAGCACCTGCGGGGAGCTGCCTCATGGATTGAAGGTCTGGTATCCGGGAGTTAATAGCTCTGTTAATAAGACTTAGCTCTGGGAGGATTCTCTGTCCCGCCACCCCTACGTTCTTAAGATAAAGGATTAACAGATGTTTTCCCGGAAGGAGTTTCTGTGTTTTGTTCTTTGCCCAAGAAAAATAAGATAAGGGCAAAAACAGGACTCCTTAGACTGATGATTGTAAATGTCATTCCTTGAGGTAAACATGAGTGAAATCGTAAAGAAATCTATGTAATCTTTCTGGTATTCAATGTTTCTTCCTTCTTGCATACTATAAAAAGAGTTGCAAAATAAACTGCGTTGGCGGTGTCTGGCCTGTTCTTTAGCAGTGTAAGACTCGTCCCTCTCGATCCCATTCTGTGTCTGTGTGCTTTCTTTTCTTAGTCGTGTCGACCGCGTCTTCGGACCTGTTCGTTTTGCCGGCAGGCTCCGGCACAAGACAGAAAAGGCAGAGGATGATTTCTGTTCTTCCTCTCTGCTTGCAGGTGCCCTCACCTCCAGTGGTATCCATCCAGACACCAGCACTGACACTGGTCGTGCTCAGAACTGCCTCAGCCCTGAAGACACAACTGACAACTAGAAGGGGGCCATGCCCTGTTACAGCAGGTGCTCTCACTCTGTGGGTCCTTATGTAACTGCGCGGTGTTAATCAGGATCACCCGTTCTACACTATGTGGCGCTGCTGCCATGTCTCCTAGTTACTTGTTTCTGTAAGTATTCATGTATTATTCTCCATTGCGTGGTACTACACACCTAAAAATGATTTTTTCAGATGAAAAATAATATGCATTTAATATAATAAGTTTGAAAAAAGGGACAAAAGAGACTATCCTGGTCCCGCTACTCAGAGATAATAATTAACACGTTAACATCTATTTTCTGTTCTTTTCGTCAGTGTGTATCACCTCTGTCATAAAAAACCAGCAAGCACTCTGTGCCTGTTTACTGTGTGGAGAACTTCATTTCCCATTTGGCTTATTACATGTTTTTCTACAATATTCTATCTCCCCTGGCATGATTTTTAATGACCAGTATAGCATTCTGTCTTATGGAGGCATCGTCCATTTTAATTCGGGCTCCAATAAACTTTTAAATTCCAAGTATACTTTACTGAAATACTGAAAAGAGAACTGTGGTGGTAGAGGAAGTCCCCTATCTCCCTTCCCCTTATTTCCTGAGGTAAAAGCTGTTGAAAAATTGCTATATATATTTCATGACTTTATGCCTATGAGATACATATATATGCACATATGAGAAATCAATTTATATGTGTGTGTATATATGCTTTATTTAAAAATGAGACCATACTATATGTTTTTCTGCAGCTCGCTTTATTCACTCAGGGGTATATCATAGACGTCCTCCCACTCCAGACTCACACGGTCCTTTCAGATAGATTGGAGGGGTCTCCTGATGTGCTGGTGTCGTCTCTTGTCCACAGACACATTTGGTGGAAGAGTGCTGTGGACAAGGCCCTGGACCATGCCGGAACGCAGGCTCCCTCAGCACCTGCAGCTCGCTGTGATTTACCGCATAATTATCTTGATGGTGGACAGTTAAGTTTTCTCCATTTTCCACTGTCAGAAAGGATGTTTGTCTGGCATCCTTCTTGTACAGACATTCCTATGATCTTGTATGAGTATTCTTTGGTTAAGGCTTCTGGAAATTTAGTCCCTGGATGTGACATTTATATTCATCACAGAATCCTTTCAAGTGACTCTAGAAAGTCCTTCTCCATTGGGGAATGAAAAGATGCACAATTACTTATGTAACCAATTGTCTATCGCTGGATATGATTTCACTTCAGTTATTCTTCCCACCTTTGTAAACACTGCTGTGTAAATGCACTGATGGGTAAATTTTTTTGGACTGATTTTATTTTTTCCTATAGGAAAAGATTCCCAGAAGTGGAGTTGAGTCTGTGTGTATGTACGTTTTTCAGAGTTTATATATCCATTGACTTGTGGTCCTCCGAAAATTCGCTCATGGTTTGTTCTCACACAGATGGACACTAGCTAGAATATCTTAAAAATATTTGCCATTATGATAAGCAAAAGTGCTTTTTCATTGTTTTAGTTTGCATTTGATGACTAGTGAGCTATTAAGCATTTTTCACTCATTAGCCATTTGACTTTTTTAAAATGAATGATCCCTTTTGTCCTTTGCACACATTTAAGTGAGGGAGCTTCTTGTTGCTTTGTGACAGCTGTTTGTATGTTATGAAAATTAACTTCTTGACTTCATCAACATGTATCTCAGAGCTTTTTCTTGTCATTTCTTGCCTTTCATTTTGTTCAGGAAGTTTTTTATTTTTGTTGTGGCTCAAAATATTCTTCAGATATTAAATGACTTCCTTATGGGTTTTATCTTTGACATTATTCTTAGAAATACTTTCTTATAATGGACTACATCTCTTCTGTAGGGTTTTGTAGTCTCTAAGATGGAGATGATAATAGTGCTTGTTAATGTAAGGGTAAGTTGAGTTAATAAGAGCAAAGTGTTGTATTTGCTGTTATTAGTAATTGTTAATATTTACATCACAATCTGCAATTTATCTTGTGGTCATTATGACAGGAATAGAATTTCTTCTTTCCAGGTGATTCCCTGATCGTCCCAGGACAAATATTGAAGTCGTACTTTGCTCTTTGATTTGAAATCCCACCTGTACAAAATACTTATATACACTAGAGTCTCTTTTTGAGCTCATGGTTTATTTCTGTCAATCTTACTTTCTTACTCCAGCACCATATCTTACATATTGTAAAAATTTATTTAATAACTGGCAGTCTGATTTTTTTATTCTTTTCCTCCATCCCAAATTTTCTTGTCTAGAATTATGACTTTATTATTCCTGAAGAATTCAAAAATATTTTATTCAAGTTAAAAAAACTCAGATTGGAGTTTTCATGGGATTTTTTAGTAAGTTTTGAATTATTCATAGGAGAACTTACATCTTTACAAAACTGCTTTCCTCCATGCAATATGTTGATGTCTCTACATCCACACCTCTTACTTTACCCCTCAGTACAGTCCTGTAGTTTCTCCATTTAGAACATGGGCATTAGTTTTGAATTTATTCCAGATTATTGTTTATGTTTTTGTTACTTTTGTAACTGAGGATTTTTTGCTATTATATTTTTAAATACTTAAAACTGACATTTAGAAAGGAAGATTCGGTTTGACAATACTCACTTGGTAACTTGTCATTTAAAATTGTAAGTATTAAGTTCTTGTTCCAGAATCCTTTCTTTTCTGTTTTAAAAAATTTGTTTCCAAGATTATCAAAATGGTCATAGCTAAATAGTACAGGTGGGGAGACAGATGGAGAGAGGTAGTGTGGCTCATGTACAAACTGTGAGCTGTTTCATGGCTGCCTTTAGGCTGCAGAAGCCTCAGAAGCGCCCAGGTTAGACCAGGGATGGCTTTTTATGCACTTGAAAGCTGGCTTTCCTGCCTGTATGGTGAAGCCTGTTAGGCGTGGCAGGTAGATGATCAAGGTCCGATGGAGGTCATTGGCTGCACAGAGCGCTGTGTCTGTGAGAACTGGAGACCATCGTCATGGGAAATTCTTGGTGCCAGGAATACTGCAGAGGAGCTGGGGAGCCTGTGTGTTAAGGATTTTCCAGTCCTGGGAGTGGGAAGAGCAGACTCTGCATTCAGATCTGAGTTTGAATTCATCCTCTTTAGTTTACTGGTCCTCTGACTTTTATCAAGTTATACATCCTCTTTGAACTCCTGTTTCCTTGTCTCTCAAAACAGGAGAATTACGGCCTGCTGCTACAGTGTTTGATAACTGTAAATGATTTGTGTCTATAAAATGCCACGTACAGTCACAAGGTCAGTGAGAAATGGGCTGTTGCCTCTTCTTCTGCAACTCAGTGCTCGATAAGACATCGGGAGAAAGACAGTCCCTAATTTGTATGTGATGCAATGAGGAACAAAATTAACGTCTTGCCTTTCCCTAGCAGTATGGTTACTCCTTTGCTACAGTTACCTCTTTCCTCCTTTACTCTCCCCTTTCGCCTCCTCCAGCAAAAGAGCCTGAGACTGTCTCAGAACACTAGATTCAAATAACTTTAAATGTTGGCTCATCCCCATGAA
Organism: Vicugna pacos; assembly: GCF_048564905.1. Lineage (NCBI taxonomy): Eukaryota > Metazoa > Chordata > Mammalia > Artiodactyla > Camelidae > Vicugna > Vicugna pacos. The sequence continues at coordinate 360,836 of NC_132989.1, forward strand.
ATGACAGTGACATTAAAAAAAATCTGTACACATCCCAGACTTGATTGTATTTGATTTACACACACACACACACACACACACACACAAAATCAGGCTACCTCCCATTTGCTGAGGGAGAAGGACCACTTTTTCTGAATTTTCATTCACTGAGTGTGAGAGCAAAGTCTCTTAAGCAGAAATTCGCCTGGCTTTGTGCATGTTATTTGAAATTGAATTTCTGCTTTCTGTCCATAGAAATATTCTCCTATTAGAAGATAGGAAGTGGAGACATAGATATTCTGCTGAGATATTGGTGTCATCATATTTGAGTTGGAAAGGACTTAAGACAGCATAGAGTCATAAATTTTTATGGGTGAGAATCCATGATAGTGTAACTTGGACAAGAACCCAGATCCTTGCCATCGTGTCCACGCGGATGAAGAGGCAACTGGGTGGGGGATGGCAGGGATCCTTTTTGCTTGAGTTCCAGAGTCTTGCTAGTTTTCATTGCTCAGCTGCCTTTAGTTTATGTCCATGTGGCCTCTGATGGGAAGGTCACTCTGTCCTGATAGATTGAGTTTCTTATCAGCAAAAAGCTCTGGACCCACTTATGGTTCCCAGAGATTTTCTGCTCACCTGCTGACAGTTTATATAAATGAGACCTAAGAAACTGCTGGATATAAAATCCTTATTGTTTCTGTTTGCCCTCGAGTTCCATAGTAATGGGGTGCTGTCTCAGGCTGTCTGAGGCTAGATATGAACAAAGATACGGTGATAGGCTGTGCAGCTATACCCTCCCAAGTCGAATGCGATTTCCACCATATTTTTTAGAATCAGGCAGATGAGTTCAAATCTTGCCTTTAGCAGTTATTAGCTTTGTGATCTTGAGGAAGAAACTTTACTTTTTTGGGGTCCAATTTTCTTTATCTGTAAATAAGTTCAGTATTTATTTTAGGGTTTTTGTTTTAGAATTGAATGAGCTAATTCCCTCATTTATTCCTAAAATACTGATCACATGGTTCTATGCTGGTGCCTTAGTAATTGATTACTAAGGGACTCGGCAGTGAGAATGTGGGTGAGGCCCCCTGGATCACAGAGCTTATATTCCAGGATATACTTGTGAAAGACTGGATTGCAGTGGATTTTTAGTAAATGTCCATTCCTTTCCTAATCCCCATTGATTGTGTATATATATTTATACTAATATATGAACAATTTTTTATTGCAATTTAAATCTCTTTGTAGTATTTAAAGTATGTAGATATAACAAAAATACATGAAATAAAATGACTTGACTTTTATTTTCTTTTCAATAAGCAAAAAAAATAATAAAATAGAAAAGAAAAGAAAAAGTTTTGAAGAAGTAGAAATAATTTTGTTTCTGTGGAATCAACTCCCTATATTAGGTTTTTTGGTTGTGTTCTTAAACAGCATATAAAATTGGCAGGTTTTGACTTCAGTATTGATAGCTGGGTGAGTATATTTTGTTTTTGTGGTTGTCTTTGATGAATTATTTGCACTAGATCATAAATAATCTGCATGTTACATATTGGAAACGAGGAAACAGTGGACACATACTACCTCCAATGCAGTCATTTGTTGCGGACGGCTCGCTGCATGGCAGACCAATAAACTGGGAAATGAGGTGTTGGAGCAAGAAATAGTGACTTTATTTGCAAAGCTGGCAGACCGAGAAGATGGCAGACTGATGTCCAGGAGAACCATCTTCCCCAAGTCAGAATTCAGTCTCCTTTTATACTAAAAAGTGGCGGGGGTGTGGTTGGTTGTTGGAAACTTGCTGTAAGAATTGTTTGTCCTTTGAAACCGCTGTTCTTGCAGCTGTCCATGTGGATCAAATCATGTTGCCCCTGTAAAACCTCCAAAACAAACAAAGGTTATTTATTTTGCAACTTACCGTCTCTACATAAGCGCAGATGAGTTAGCATCCTTCAAGATCAGGGCCTGGAGAATAGGCTGTCCTGGATATTTCAGTCTAAAGGCCACTTTCTTTTACAAATGGTGCAGAGGTAGCAAGTCTGAGCCTAGAAAACAGGGCACATGGTTAAAGCCAAAGGAACAGACCTAACATGGGGTCAAAATTGTTCTTTTGTATTACAATTCCCTTTTCTGCTTCATAGATAATTTTAGTAAGAAACATGAGCAATTTTGTATTTTTGCTTCTTAATAACCGATAAGTGGGCCAACTATATTTTTGTGAGCAGGGATGCTGAGCAGGCATTGGGGTCACAGCAAACTCTTGTTGGGGGTGGCCGACCCTGCAACATGTCTGATGCCTCGTGAGTGTTGGTGAGGGTACCCCTAGCCAGCGGCTCTCTACAGGAACCAGCATATGGGCATTGACCTCTGGAGACCTCTTCTTTGGCTGCAGGAAATTTTTTCAGATACTGCGATTGTAAAATCACTCCAGCTGGGGATAATTAGGGAAAAAAGGAAAAGGAAAAGGGTTTGGAGTAGAGTAGAAGAGAAGGACATAAGATCAAGGAGCCTGAGTGCTTGGCAGCGGGGCCTTGGGAGAGAGGGGAACAGAGGTGGGGAGGGGCCTGGCTCCGGAACCAGCTCCTGCACCTGTCCCCGTGCCCAAGCCACTTAGCTTTTAATTGGCCTGGGCCACCTCTCTGGGCTGGATGTCACCCTGGGCAGAACCTTGAGAATCGAAGGTAAGATGTGGGCAGCACTCATCTAGGGGGTCACTGTGGAATTCAGTCAAGTCACAGTGCCTTTTCTGGTCATGTGTCTTCACTTGTCCTTTATCTCAGGATCTGAGTAGGAGGAGAAAGGAACTCAGATAGAGATCCAGGAAGATATCCGACTGTGTTAAGAGAGGACAGACACAGTGAAACGGGGAGCGAGGGCACTTGTAACAAAGTAAAATGACTTCACAACTATTGCTTCAGAGCTGCAGGTGTGAGAGAGCCTAAGCCTGTCTCAGAGTGTAGGGGACAAGCGGAAAGGAATGGCAAAATTTCCACTGACAATTGAAATTTTGTTTAATAGCCTGCTACTGTTGCTTGTATCACTTGAATTAATGCAGGCATATTTCTGTGAGCATTTATAGGTTCACTCAATCCCACCAGCCCCTCTTGCCCCCATCGGGGATGGGCTTTCTCAAGCACAGTGCCCCTCCTGCTTGGGTGGGCCACGCTGCGGGTCCTCGCCTGGGGCCGGGCTGCTGCAGGGCACTGAGTCCCTGAGGCACGGCTTGTGAGACACGACAGGAACATCTCTGCTCTTGACTGAGAGTCTCCGTTTACCCCTGTAGTGTAAGGATGCCGGTGACCGAGTTAGAAGCATGCTTCCAAGCTGTCCGTGTCCTCGGCATCAAGAAGCGGAGCCTGGAAGCTTCCGAATTTCTCCAGAATGCTGTCTACATTCACCTTCAGCAAGTGAGTGTATGTCCTTACACAAGTGGAGGAATTACTGCAGTTTTCCTGGAACTTACTCACCACTAGTACATCAGATATTTCTGTGCTAGGATTCAGTATGGCCTGCTAAAAAATCTGGAGTAAGATTTGAAACCCTGACGAAGAGGATTATTTTATTTCTCTACATGACAGACTTTTTCTTTCAAAATTCAGAATTTTTGGTTCTTTCAGGAAATTTTGGGGGGGTTTGGCAAAACAACTTTGCTTTTACCATCTTTGCGACCTGTTGCTTTGTGCCTCTCACCTGTCTTCTGTCACTTATGAGGCGGTTCCATTTGTGACCCTGTCCGGGTTGTTCATGTAATAAAACATAAAGTCTGTAAAAGTACAGTCCCTTTTACTCCGAAGATATTCCACAAAATACTACTTAAATCTGGGTGTTGTTTTAAGAAGACAGAATCATTAGAACATTTACTTGCAGGTTGCTAGTGCAAAATGCCCAAATCAATAGTCTAGCTCAACATCTAAAATCTTTCTAATCTACCTTGGATTTGTATGGATAAGTGAAGCACTTTGCTAAGAACTGAAGACTAGGGTTAGAATACAGGCTGTTGTAGCTCAGCAGGTCCTCCTGAGCCAGCACTGTGCCAGAGGGCGGGGCTGAGGGGGAGAGGGTGGGGCCTGGGGGAAAGGGGAGGGCCAAGGAGGAGGGGGGTCCTGCCCACCCTGAGCTGACAGTTTCATGGCAAACACCTTCACCAGGTGAAGAACTTGGAGTTTCTTCTAAGAACAGTGGTTTTGAAAAGAGTTAAAAGCACGGGAGTGACACAATCCCATTTGTCTCAAGTAGGGGAAAGCAGCTGGAAGGCCACTTGGGAGACTCGTGGGTCCAGATGGGCAGTGTTGGTGGCTTCCACCAGAGCGGTGGGACAGTCACTGGGAAAAAGCGAACTGATTTTAGGCATGTTTAGATCATAAAAAGGAAAGGATCAAAGATGTCTGTGAAGGTAGCATGGAGTAAGGCCCAGGTTTCTGTGTGGATTAATGAGGTAAATGATGGTCCTGCTGTGCTCTGAGGAGGGAAAGCTGCAGAGGGAGCTCTGGGGGAAAACTGATGAGTTCAGCTGTGGGTAAAGCGAAAGGCTGTTAAATGTGTTGTCTGGGAGCTAAGGTGAGAGCCAGTAGCGAGTAGGGGGAGGTGAGAGAGACTTTCAGATCATTTTGTCTTGTGAACATACAAATAAGTATGAGTAATGATACACTTACAACTCTATATTCTGGATTTAAAACCCAGTAACATTTTGCTATATTGACTGCAGAGTTTCTTAATATTATTTAATAGAAATAAAATAAATAGAAACAAAATAGTGGAGTTAATGAACATCTTACAGTTAATGTGAGTCCTTGTATGTATTTTGATACCTTATCTGTTTATAACCATAATCAATTAAAAGTTAACTAGTTTAGCATAAGAGTTAAACAGAGGGACGTGACGCACAGTGTTGGGGCTTGAAGCTGATCTTCTCGGGCAAATTATGTAGCTTCTCTGTACCTTAGTTCCATCTTCTGTGACTGCCCACGGGCCCCTCATCACAGCTGATTCCCTAGACTAGATGTTGGGAGGGAGGCTGCTGAAGGGAGTAAGAAGTGGCAACTGCTAGGGACACTGAAGTGACAGACAAAAACAGATTAAAGCCAATAAACTCAGTACAAACAAATACTCTCAAAAGAGAAAGAGTCCTGCAGTGTTTTGAGCTACTTAGCATAAGGGAAACAAAATCACGTGGACCCAAAACTCTTGAGCATGTGATTATTGTGGATGGGAAGGTGTCATCAGAAAAGGGTTGAGAAAAGGCCTTTTGGTTTCCCTTGATGTTTCCAGCAAGGATGGGGACCAGAAGCGAAAACCCTGCACTTCAGTGGAAGCTGCTGTTTTGTGTGAAACTGACCAAAGGTTGGAGACCAGTCATCAGCGGTGCTGGCAAATTAAGAGGCTTCTGGATTGGGTGGGGCACTTGCTGTGACTTCCAGGTGAGCTGCTGGCTGGGGGCTGTGTGGCGGGCAGTAGTTTTGCAGGGTGACCTGGGAATAATCCCTGGCTGTGAGGCTGCTGCTCTGACTAGCAAACCTGGGCACACGCAGTCCTAATGGGGCAGCTCGGGATGTGGCCTGGGACACCTGCCGTGCTGAGGACGAGATTCCCAGAGGGGGTGTCCCTGCAGAGAGTGGAAACACCCACCTGCAGGGGAGGAAGAGCCTCTTAGCAGGGTGCTGGATGCACAGGCAAGACCAGCCTGAGCAAGGAGTGTTTGCGAAGCCGGAAGTCATGCAGTGGTCGTAGCAGCCTTGTTCCTAAGAAACTAGAGGGAGAAGAGGCTGAAAAGGCAGGCTAGGGTCCGACCCTGTGGTGGATTATGAGTGACAGGAAAGGACTGGTCAGGCAAGCACGAGAGAACCCTGTGGGTGTCCCAGCTGGGGCATCACATCGGAGGGTGGAGAAGAATTATAGACTTTGCCACTTATTAGCTATGTGACTTTGAACAAGATCACCCCACCTCTCTCTATATATCTTCATCTGTAAAATGACACAGTGACAAGCTCGTGTCATCAGAAGGCTTAGTTTATCTCTGAGCCTGTGTCCAGTCCTGTCAGTGCTGCCGTGCAAGGTTCTGCAGCGGTTGCTCTTACCCTGAGATGGGAGGGCGTAGAGGGACATTGTAGCCCCCGAGGATAGGAAGCGGTTGCTTTAAAATCAGACATGTAACCACCTGCAGTTGCAGACCTGCAGGCAGTTTGGTTGACGGTCCTGGAGGGGACTTTGGAGGCCTTAGCATCGTCTTGAGACTTGTTTTACCTTGGGGGCCAGATTTCCCTTCGCAGATTGATGCTGAAGATTTGGGCTTCTGGCAAAGCTGTTTTCAGAGATGGGTATATACGTAACATATCGTACAAAATAAAATGCTTATATTTAATGTGTGAGACTTTGCAGCTCTTGGGCACAGCTCTGTTGGCCTGGTCTCCACGGAGGACACTAGGGGTCAGCAGAGCGTGCGGGAGGGCAGGCAGGCAGCCATGCTGCTGCGGGGGGTTCTCCCCAGCACGCCGCTCTTCTGAGGTGACTCTTCTCTGTGTTTGGTTGCCAGATGAGCAGACAGCAAATTAATGAGTTCTGGTGGGATTGTATAATGACAGGAAGAAATAGGGACCCGTAGTTTTTCTGGACTAGAACAAGATTTTGGTTCCTGATCCAGTGTGTTCCATTACAGAATTGATGAGTTGTGTCTATTCTGGGACTTGTCAACTGAAAGAAATGTGTAGCCTGAAAGTTTAGAGTTATGCTTTATTTGGTGAGAGGGATCGAGGTGGGATGACAGCCTTCAAATCCGTCTGAGGGACTGCTCACAAGAAGTAGAGGAGGAGCTAGGATTATATAAGAACTTTACAACAAAGATCAGGGAGTTGGAACAATAAAAGATTTCTTGTTATCTAAAGAAAACCAGACATCTCAATTTCAAGAATTTAGTGCATTTCTATTTATGGGAGGAAGCAAACATTTTGGCTCATTGAATTCATTCCTTTTACAAGCACCTAGCTATCTAGGGCCAGTATCCTGTCCTTTCTTATTCTTAGTCCCCTTAGAGGGCACCATTCTGAGTGGCTGCCTAAGCAGGGCTGCAGGCCTGTCCTCGCTGGGGGTTGGCGACAGCTGATGATGACTTGGTTTCAGCATTCTTTGTTTACTGACATGGTTGCAGTATTTTCATTCACCTTGTAGTAATTTCATTCACAGAGCTTCCCCTTGGTCCTAAATTCGACCAATATTTTGAGAGATATTTCATGACTAATTTTGTCCCAGGGTGCTATGAAGTCTCATTCTTAGTTCAGGTTGAATAATATTCTGACCTGCCATTCAAGGTGTTAGGTGTTTTTATCAGGCCCTGTTGATACTAAAAGTTCTCTGGATCGCCTAGCTTACTAGTCTATTATGATCCAGGGAATGTTTACCCTTTGTTGCTCATTCCCATACCTAGAATCACACTGTTGCAATTATTTTATGCATGGTTATAAATTTTATGTATTTCTTCAATATGTTTTGCCATCATCAATCTTGTTGTAGGCCTAGTTACACATTGGGAAATGTAAGAGAAAACAATATTTTAAAATAGACAGGATATAATTAATAAAGCTAGTAACGTTAATAAAGTCACGATGAAGAATATAATAGTCGAGAAATTATATTTTGGGGTTAAAATTTTGCTTGTGTTTCTGATTGAGTTTGAGTGACCTTATGAGAAAGTTCATATTTATGGTCAGTATCAGAGCAGGTATTAATTGGCCAGGTGAGATCTCCCACCTTGTAAGATCAACAGTGGCCTAAAAAGAACTATAATTTCTTTTTAGAGTAGTTTCTGAGGGCTATCTAGTTAGAGCCTTGGAGTAGGGAAACCCACCAAGGTAACACAGAAGTACTAGACATAGGTAAATTACCATAAACTAAACAATTGGAGTAGTTCATAATCAAAGGTAGGAGAAATTATCAAAGTAATTGGTATACAGGCCTGGTCTGGTGTCTTGGGTCAGCTGTCTAGCTCAGATGTCTTCTTCTTCTCATCCTGGCCTGGTAGCTTTTTCTCCATTTGGGCATTGTTTTAAGGTGAGCAGTGCTCTATACGCCAGTGCACTGCAGGGGCTCTTTCTGATAGGAAATGAATCTGAAAGTCCGTTTCCTTCAGCTTTGGTGTATATGGTCTAGTTAATAGTACCTGATAAAGTGTCCTTCCATTCAGGTTGGAGACAGTTCTTTAAGTCATGCCAGTATGTATAATAACCTGGCCGCAGGTCATGGGGCATTGGATTTTTACACAAGGATATATTACTAAGCTTCAGAAAGAAACATACAGTGTCCTTTTAATAATTCAATTAAACTCTGTAGCAATGTAACATAACAGCAAGGAATGATCTGGGAAGTGTCTTACTAAATATAGCCCTCAATTAACAAAACGAGAATTTAATATCCACTAAAATATAAACTTTTTCTCCCTAAAGTTCCCTCATTTTTATCAAATATAGTCAAATCAAGGTGAATTTGTTTACAAGTTAAGTCTGATTATTTGATCATATAGTCTCTTTTAAATTGGCTGTGTTGGAACTTTTAATAAGGACTTTTAAGCTAGAATGTAAATAAGGTTTTCTATGGCCAGGAAATCCCCGTCAAGGGCTTGTCATAGATTTCTGCCTAACAGATTTTGGTAAATTCTTTTCTTTTTGAAGTCCTTAAAATACCTTGAGATTCCTATACCTGTTAGGAGACGATCCTCCTAATTTATCTGATAGAGCCACTGGGGACCTTAAAGTTTTTAGTCTCTTGAGGGATCAGATAGAGAGAAAAGATAACTGTTCTAAGTCTGTTTACATAGGTATAATTTATCAAATTGCTGTGAATCATAACTAGTTTAAGGAGAAGAGTTTCTTTATGTCTGGGAAACAGGTTAAAAGTCAGTAGTATTTCAGACAAAATCAAAAATTATAACCATATTCATCAGTTTACTCAGTCCCATGTAACTAATTCTTTTAATCAGAGTTGTCATTAGAAGTTTAAAATTTCTTACCCAGTTTATTTCAGTGCTATAGTTTAAAATTTATTAGAAATCAGTAAATCTCCTTGAAGAGAGAGTATTTTGCAAAATCATCAGAAGAAAACAATTACCTGCCTATAAATGACAACAGATTTAACAGCATGGTTAAACAACGTTACACTGTAATCTGTAAAGAAACCTGGTCACAATAACGAGAAATATGACTGATAACATTTCAGATATACCAGAATTTTATGGAGTGCATATTGTTACAGAAATGACAGGCCAGCCAAGAAACAAGGACCCTCGGAGGATTGGAGTACTTAGATTTATTACGCCGGCGAGCTCAGAGGGGCTTCTGCTCTGAAGCTCTGAGCACCTCCAAGACGTGCACATGAGGTTTTATAGGGTTAATTACAAGTATGGGGCTATTAGCCAATAAGGCTCAAACAACAAAAAGCAAGGAATCAGGACACTGAAGCTTATCAATTTGGAACAGGTCACGTTACTGACACTTGTTGACCTTGGATTTACGAGTTAGCTTGTTAGCCCAGTAAACTGACACTAAACTTCAGATTTACAAGTTACCCGGGCAGAACTTATATCAGTAAACCGACACTTACCACACTTAGATTTGTGACATAGCTCGTTAGCCTAATAGACTGACACTAAACTTCAGATTTATGAGTTATCTTGTTAGCCCAGCTGGGCTTTTCCTTCACATTGTGGCTGACTTCTTACACACTGAGTAACGTTTTCAATGTTTGTCCACATTTTGGCCTGGGTCAGTACTCTATGCTTTGCTATTGCTGAATAATATTCCACTGTATGGCTGGGCCCCACTGTTAACCCATTCATCAGCTGATAGTCATTTGTGTTGTTTCTGCTTTTTGGCTGTGATCATTAATGGCGCCGTGAACATTCCTGAAGGAGTTTTTATGTGGACATTTGTTTTCAGTTCTCTTACGTGTGTGACCAGAGAGCAGAAATGCTGGGTCATTCATAAACCAAATGTTCAACCCTCTGAGGACGTGCCAGGCTGTTTTCCAAAGTGGCCGCGCTGTGTTACATCCTGACTAGCAAGGGCTGCGCGCTCCGCTTCCTCTGTATCCTCATTAGTGCTTGTTACTCTTATTTTTTTTATTATAACCTATTGTTGTGAGTGTGAAGCGGTTTCTCCTAGTGGTTTTGACTTGATTTCCTTTACAGCTAATGATATTGAACATCGTTTGATTGTGCTTATTGGCCATTTGTATATTTTCTTTCCAAAATAAATTTTCAGATCCTTTATTCACTTTTTATTGTAAAAGTTGTAGAATTTTTTTTTATTTGAAGATAGAAATTCCTAATCAGATAAATGATTTGAAAAAATTTTCTCCTGTGTGTTTTTTTTTTCACTTTCTTTATGGTGTCCTTTGAAGCAAAGTTTTACATTTTGATGAATTCCAATTTATCACTGTTTTCTTTGCTCCTTGTGCTTTTGGGGTAATATTTAAAATCTGAGGTATTTTATTTAAACTTTTATATATAAAATAACTTAATTCTTAGGACCGTTCTAGGAGATGGGTGCAGTTGTTGTCCTGAGTCTATGGATAGGAGACTGAGAGGCAGAAAATGTCACTGACATATCAGTGTCACAGCTACCCAGTGCTGTGGGAGTTCAGACCCACATGTTTGTCCCCAGCATCTGTGCTCTTCACCACCATGCTTCACTCCTTCCTGGAATCGTTAGTGAAAAAGTCTTTCCTTTTTTGATTTCTTATTAGTTTGTTTTCTCATTCGGGACCTCATCCCCTCATTTTCCTTGCAGAGATCAGTGTAGGTTTATTTTAGGTCTCATGTAGGCAGAAGCATTGTTATCAGTTAACTTCTTTATTACTCACTCTCGAGTAATGATTGTTGCTAGTTGACCTAATCAATTCATGATTAAGTCTTTCCTGCTGATGACACTAAAAACAGAATCATGATTTACAGAATGCTCAAAGAAGAAAGTACTTGAGTGATTTTATTTTTCAAACCAATCAAACCAATCAAATAAAAACCCCGGTGTTGGAACATATTATAGGCCCTCCAGAATAGGATCACTGTATTCCTTGCGTTTCATTTGTTTTGTCACAGTGTCTGGATAGTGCCTTGCTGTCCAGCAGTTTTCTGAGGATACGGTGCTCGTGAATCATTGTAAGGACAGAATTTTGACAACAGACTGTGTTGTTCATTTCACGAGGGAAAAGCTCATATAGAAATACTGCTCAGATCTATTTTAAAATTAAGCTTGGAATTTTGAGTAGAGTTCAAGAAACCATACAAAGCTCTTTTTCACTAATTTTAGATTTATCTTAGACACACTATGGTTAAATAGCAGAGTAACTTACCAACTAGATTTGACAAGAGGAGTTCATTATTGATTATTTGTTTTAGTTGAAATATTCTACCTGGGATAAAGTAATCAGTGCCTATAGATGAACAAATATGTTTGTATTTCTATGCAACATGGGAGCAGACTTCATATGTTTCTATATAATATATATGACTGTGTGTTTTAATCTGTCTGTCAGTGTTTTTATAGTTTTTCAGCAATGATGTAACTTTAGAATTCTTCTAAGAAATTCACTCCCGATTCTAGTGCAGTTTGTACTGTGTATCCTGTCTTATGCATGGGATTCCACTGTCCCCTCAGTGAGGAATTTCCTCTCCTATTGTGTTAGTGGCAGAGATAAAGGAACTGTGAATTCTAGGCCTTTGCTCTCCATGTGTTTGCAATTGGCTGTCAATCACGATTTTCCCTTTCCTGAGTTTTCATTGTTCAATTAGAATTTTGGAAAATAACTATTAATATGTTGCATTGGTCTCCCTAGAAACTTGATGTGTTTGTACATTTTAGTTTTCAATTTATGAAAAATGTAAATGCACTCTTTATTTTAAGTAGTCCTTTTTCACTAGATATTTGTTTATCTCTTTGTAGTTAAAATATTTTTTTCCCAATGAATGAATCGGTGTTCATGTTTTAAAAGATACCTTACTTTTTATTTGTCTTATACTAACAGTTATATTCATTGTAGAGAATTTAGAAAATAAGGATAAACACAGTAATAACTTAAAAATGGCCTCTAATCTCACCTGGAGATACAGTTGTAAGGTTTGAAATTGAGAATTACAAGTCTTCTCAATTTGTTCTTCTTTTTCAAGTACGTTTTGGTTACTGAGACCCTCGAATTCCCATATGAATTGTAGCAGCAGCTAGTCAGTTACTGCAGAGGAGCCCGCTGGGACTGTGATCGAGACCACGTTGAGTATACGTATCGCTCTGGGGAGCACTCCCATCCCAAGGGCGCTGTCATCTGATCCAGGAATCTGCGTGGTGTGTCTGTCCAGGTATTTAGGCCTTTTAAAATTTTTTTCAACAATGCTTTGAGTTTACAGAGCAGTATTTTACTTTTTTTTCTTTGCCTTTATACTGAGGACAAGTGTGCAAGGTACCGGGATTAGAAGTGTATTTGAGCCCGGACACTTGCTGCCACCACGGACGCTGCACTCTTACTTTGCCCTCTGTACAATTTTGCACAAAATACGCCCTCAGTAACTCTCTCTTGAATGAATGAAAATATGATTGTTGAATTATGCTTGAGAGTCCTTGTGTTGATGTCTTATTCCCAGTCTTTCCCCTCTTAACTATGCCCTTTCTCTTCCTTTCCTCCAGTCTGGTTTTCAGCCTGCCTGTGGCATTGATTTACCCTGTCTGTAGACTCTTCCTTTCACTAGTTCACGATAATGTTACATGGGGGCTGTGGAAACTTGCTAGATGACAAGAAAGACCAAATCCATTGCATGCTAGTATTTTTAAAGTGTGTTATTCTTTTATCAATTGAAATTAAATCAGGCTGACCCCCTGAGCCCTCCCATGAGCTCTTTCCATCTACCTACAGGTGATACTGCTCTTGTTGTTGCATGTGCTCTGCCTCCAGCCTCGGTTTTGGAGTTGAGAAAGTCACCATCAGTGGAGCCCGCTCTTTAAAAGATGAAGAGAACATTTGCTCCTTCTCTGCCGTTGGGGAATTGGATGAGATGAGGTACCAGATAAAGAATGGAGCCCCACCTCATTCTGACCCCCGCTCTTTCCGTTTCTTTCTCCAGGGGAAAGAGTACAATTCAACAGTATAAAGATTGATTGTGAGCTAATGAGATAGACAAGACAACCGAACATTTATTAAATATCCTTTCATGCCGGAAACAAATGTATTATACACACAAAAAGCACATAAAGCACGGTAGTACTGTGGTTACAAACGTGGGTCCGAGTTCGAGTCCTGCTCTGGAGTGACCAGTCCTGTGAGATGGAGAACTGGTAGGTCGGCTTAGCCTCTCCCGAACTGGTTTTCTGTCCTGCAGAGACGGGGCTCGCTAGGTGTCCCTCCGCCGTAGAGGTGCTGAGGGGTGAAAATGATGCGCCTGGGCAGCCCGAGCACAGCTGCTCGTTCCTCGTAAGTTCAGGATCGCATAGCTTTTGCAGTGATGGCTTTATGACAGCCCCGTGTAGACTCTCAGTGCTCCAAAGGGATGTCTTGTGGTTTGGAGGTAAGATTCTCACTTCTGTAAATACCGAATGATTGTGTTATTGTGCCCTGCTAATTTGCATCTATTCTTTAGAAAGTACATATTGTATATTTTTTCAAGCATGCATGATTTTTTCTTTTAGTATTTATAGTTCTACCCTCTCATCTCTTGTATGATATTTCATGGAATGTAGGAAACAATCCTAAACCACCTGCCTCTTCACACTTCTCCGTGATGGTTTTCTTCCCTGACTAGAAGAGGGTTTTGCATAGGAAATTTTCTTTGTTCCCCTTTTCTTGGAGTCTCTCTGTCTGTCTACCCATCTCTCACCTGTCAATCTGTCCATTTCTCTACCCACTCATTCTTCTGACTTGTTCCAAGAAGCACTTCAGGCAGCTTATAGAAGAACAGATACCAAATAAACAGGTGAGAAAATGGGGCCAAGTTCAGACAGTGAGGCTAGGAGGCGAGCCTGTGTGAGGGTTGCAGGATGAGACACAAGCCTCTGTCCTGTGACTTATAAGATCGACAGCAAGAGTGTGCCTGAGGCTCCCAGCAGACACAGGGAAACAGGGTTTGTGGGAGATGCTCACTGGCTGTGAAATAAATAAGTGGCTTAGGAGAAGCCCAGCCTTTTCAGCTACTAAGTCTTAGGAGAATATTTTGAGTGTCTTCCAAAATCAGAGTACTTCATCTTTTATTTTGTCAGAGTTCTACATATAGTTGGTTACATTATATTCCTGGAAATTTCTCCAAAACTCCTTCCCATGTGAGTCCCATGACTCGGGAATGGGGTGCTTCTGCTCATTGACTGTGTTTGGACAGAAACAGAAAATGACAGCCTCCAAGGAGCCTGGGATTTGTCGGTTATGTTTTGTCAGTGCTGTAGATTTCAGAGAATGCTTTCACAGTTTCTCTCCATCTGAGGTGGCAGCGTGCTCTCTTAGCAGCATCAGGAGCTCAGGACCACGGAATGGTCGGGGCTGACTGCACTGCCGTCAAGACAGATAAGTTAGTCACTGCAGGCGTGGTGCTTTTACGTAGTGCATTTCATATTATTTAATAGAAGGTTTCAACAAGGAGTTAATTAACTGAGTTAATTAACATTTAATAAATAGGATGCTTTGTTGAAAAGACAGTTATAGGAAGAATATAAGCTGTTAAGATTTTAAGAACGATATCATTACTGAAATTTCATTAGGGAAGATTCACAGTTTACCTTATTTATGCCTCTCTTTTAAAGTAACATATAAACATGACAGAAAAAGCAGGGGATGATTTCTGTTCTTCCTCTCGGCTTGCAGGTGCCCTCACCCCCAGTAGCATCCATCCAGACACCAGCACTGACACTGGCCGTGCTCAGAACTGCTTCAGCCCTGAAGACACAACTGACAAATAGAAGGGGGCCACGCCCTGTTACAGCAGGTGCTCTCACTTTGTGGGTCCTTATGTAACTGCACGGTGTTAATCAGGATCCCCGTTCTACATTGCGTGACAGTGCTTCGGTGTCTCCTAGTTACTTGTTTCTGTATGTTATCATGTATTTTCTCCAATGTGTGTTACTACACATCTTAAAATGCTTTTTTCAGATGGAAAATAATATGTATTTAATATAATAAGTCTGAAAAATGGGGCAAAAGAGGCTATCCTGGTCCCACTACTCAGAGATAGTAATTAACACTTTAACATCAATTTTCTGTTCTTTTCGTCAGTGTGTATCACCTCTGTCATAAAAACCAGCGATCACTCCGTGCCTGTTTACTTTGTGGAGACCTCCATTTTCCATTCGGATTTTTATATGTTTTTCTACAATATTCTAACTCCACTGGCATGATTTTTAATGACCATTATAGCATTCTGTCTTGTGGAGGCATCGTCCATTTTACTTCGGACTCAAATAAACTTTTTAATTCCAAGTATACTTTACTGAAATACTGAAAAGAGAACTGTGGTGGTACCGATAGGCTCCTATATCCCTTCCCGTTATTTCCTGAGGGTAAAAGCTGTTGACAATTTGGTGTATATATTTCATGACATTTATGCCTATGAAATATATATATATATATAAACACATACATAGATCGATACATACACGAATCTGAGAAATCTATGTATATGTGTTGTATATATGCTTTATTGAAAACTAAGGCCATACTATATTTTTTCCGCAGCTTGCTTTATTCACTCAGGTGTATATCATAGACTTCCTCCCACTCAAGACTCACCCGGTCCTTTCGGATAGAGTGGAAGGGTCCCCTGATGTGCAGGTGTGTTCTCTTGTGCAAGGACACATTTGGTGGGAGAGTGCTGTGGACAAGGCCCTGGACCATGTCGGAACGCCGGCCCCATCAGAGCCCACAGCTTGCTGTGATTTACCACATCGTTGTGTTGATGGTGGACACTTAAGTTTTCTCCATTTTCTACTGTCAGAAAATATGTTTTACTGGCATCCTTCTTCTGCAAATATTCCTGTGATCTCGTATGAGTATTCCTTTAGTTAAGGCTTCTGGAAATTTAGTCCCTGGATGTGACTTTTACATTCATCACAGGCTCTTTTCAAGTGACTCGAGAAATTCCTTCTCCTGTGGGGAATGAAAAGATGTAGAATTACTTATGTAACCAATTCTCTATTGCTGGATATGATTTCACTTCAGCTTTTCTTTCCACCATTGTAAACAGTGCTGTGAAAATAACCTGATCAGTACATGTTTTTGAACTGATTTTTTCTAAACGAAATGATTCCTAGAAGTGGAGACCAGTCTGTGTCTACACACGTTTTTCAGAGTTTACATATTCATTGACATGTCATCCTCCAAACACATCGCTCACAGTTTGTTCTCACAGATGGACACTAGCTAGAATATCTTTTAAAAATATTTGCCAATATGATGAGCAAAAGTGCTTTTTCATTGTTTTAGTTTGCATATGATGACCAGTGAGTTATTCAGCATTTTTCACTTATTAGCCATCTGACTTTTAAAAAGTGAATGATCCCTTCTGTCCTTTGCACACATTTAAGTGAGGGAGCTTCTTGTTGCTTTGTGATAGCTCTTTGTATGTTATGAAAATTAACTTCTTGACTTCATCAACATGTATCTCAGAGCTTTTTCTTGTCATTTCTTGCCTTTCATTTTGTTCAGAAAGTTTTTAATTTTGTTGTGGCTCAAAATATTCTTAAGATATTAATGACTTCCTTATGGGTTTTATCTTTGACATTATTCTTAGAAATACTTTCTTATAATGGAATACATCTCTTCTGTAGGGTTTTTTAGTCTCTAAGATGGAGATGATAATAGTGCTTGTTATACTTTGGAGAAGTTGAATTAATATGAGCAAAGGGTCGTATTTGCTGTTATTAGTACTTTTTAATATTTACATCACTGTCTGTAATTTTTCTTCTGGTCATTATGACACGAATAGAATTTGTTTTTTCCAGGTGATTCTCTGATCGTCCCAGGACTATTATTGAATTCATACTTTGCTCTTTGATTTGAAATCCCACCTGTACAAAATACTTATGTATACTACAGTCTGTTTTTGAGTTCATGGTTTATTTCTGTCAATCTTACTTTCTTACTCCAGTGCTATATCTTACATATTGTAAAAATTTATTTAATATCTGACAGTGTGATTTTTTTTTGATTCCTTTCTTCCATCACAAATTTTCTTGGATAGTATTAAGACTTTATTATTCCAGAAGAATTCTAAAATACTTTGTTCAAGTTAAAAAAAAAAACAGGTAAGGATTTTCATAAGATTTTTTAGTAAGTTTTGAATTATCTTTAGCAGAACATTCATCTTTACAAAACTGCTCTCCTCCATGCAATATGTTGATGTCTCTATATTCACAGCTCTTACTTTACCCCTCAGTACAGTTCAGTAGTTTCTCCATGTAGTACATGGGCTTTATTTTTGAGTTTAATCCAGATCATTGTTTATGTTTTAGTTAATTTTGTAAGTGAGATTTTTTGCTATTATATTTTTTAACTGTTTAAACTGACACCTAGGAAGGCATTTTCGGTTTGTAAATACTTACTTTGTAATTTGTCATTTAAAATTGTAAGTATTAAAGTAAGTATTCTTGTTCCAGAATCCTTTCTTTTCTGTTTTAAAAAATTTGTTTCCAAGATTATCAAAATGGTCATAGCTAAGTTGTACAGGTGGGGAGACAGATGGAGAGAGGTAGTGTGGCTCATGTGCAAACTGTGAGCAGTTTCATGGCTGCCTTTAGGCTGGAGAGGCCTCAGAAGAGCCCAGGTAAGACCAGGGATGGCTTTGTATGCACTTGAAAGACAGCTTTCCTGCTTTTATAGTGAAGCCTGGTGGGCGAGGCAGGTAGGTGAACAAGGTCCGATGGAGGTTATTGGCTGCACAGAGCACTGCGTCTGTGAGAACTGGAGACCACAGCCATGGGAAATGCTTGGTGCCAGGAACACTGCAGGGGAGCTGGGGAGCCTGTGTGTTAAGGATTTTCCAGTCCTGGGAGTGAGAACAGCAGACTCTGCATTCACATCTGAGTTTGAATTCATCCTCTTTAGTTTATTGGTCCTCTGACTTTTGTCAAGTTATATACTCGCTTTGAACTCCTGTTTTCTTGTCTCTCAAAATAGGAGAATTACGGCCTGCTGCTAGAGTGTTTGATCAGGGTAAATGATTTGTGTCTATAAGATGCCACGTACAGTCACAAGCTCAGTGAGAAATGAGCTGTCGCCTCTTCTTCTGCAACTCAGTGCTCGACAAGACATCGGGGGGAAGGCCAGTCCCTAATTTGTGTGTGATGCAAGTAGGAACAAAATTAATGTCTTGCCTTTCCCTAGCAGTATTCTTACTCCTTAGCTTCATTTACTTCTTTCCTCCTTTTCTTTCCCCTTTTCCCTTCTCCACCAAAAGAGCCTGAGACTCTCTCAGAACACTAGATTCAAATTACTTTAAAGGTTGTCTCATCCTCATGAAATGAAAGTAACATAAAGAAAATCTTTACACATCCCAGAATTCATTGTATTTGATTTACACACACACGCATGCACACACACACACACAATCAGGCTACCTCCCACTTACTGAGGGAGAAGAACCACTTATTCTGAGTTTTCATTCACTGACCGTGAGAGCAGTGTCTTACGCAGATTTTCACACGGCTTCGTGCATGGTGTTTTTAGTTGGATTTCTGCTTTGTGGCCATAGAATTATTCTCCTAATAGAAAAGAGGAAGTGGAGATATAGACATTCTGCTGAGATATTTGTGTCATCATATTTGAGTTGGGAAGGACTGAAGACAGCATAGAGTCGTAACTGTTAATGGGTGAGAATCCATGATAGTGTAGCTTGGACAAGAAACTGGATCTTCTGCCATCGTGTCCACGCGGGTGAAGAGGCAACTGGGCAGTGGATGGCAGGGATCCTTCTTGCTTGAGTTCCAGGGTCTTGCTAGTTATCATTGCTCACCTGCCTTTAGTTTAGATCCATGTGGCCTCTCATTGGAAGGTCACTCTGTCCTGATAAATAGAGTTTCTAAACAGCAAAAAGCTCTGGACCCACTCATATTTCCCAGAGTTTTTTCTGCTGACCTGCTGACACTGTATATAAATGAGACTTAACAAACTACTGGATATAAAATCCTTTGTGTTATCATTAGCCCTCGAGTTCCATAGGAATGGGGTGCTGTCTCAGGCTGTCTAAGGCTAGATCTGAACAAAGATAGGGTGATAGGCTGTGATGCTGGACCCTCCACAATCAAATGTGATTTCCACCTTAGTTTTTAGAATCAGGCAGTTGAGCTCAAATCTTGTCTTTACCAGTTATTAGCTTAGTGACCTTGGGGAAGAAACTACTTTTTTGTGTACAATTTTCTTTGTCTGTAAATAAGTTCAGTATTTATTTTAGGGTTTTTCTTTTAGAATTGAATGAGCTAATTCCCTCATTTATACCTAAAATACTGATCGTGTGGTTTTATGCTGGTGCCTTGGTTGTTGATTACTAAGGCACTCGGTAGTGAGAAAGGGGGTGGGGGACCCCTGGATAATAGAGTTTATATTCCAGGATATGCTTGTAAAAAATTGGATGTGCAGTGGATTTTTAGTAAATATCCATTCCTTTCCTTATCCACATTGATTGTGTATATATCTTTATACTAATATATGAACAATTTTTAATGCAATTTAAATCTTTCTGTAGTATATGAAATATGTAGCTGTATCAAAAAAAGTGAAATAAAAGGATTTCACTTATATTTTCTTTTCAATAAGAAAAACAATATAAAATAGAAAAGAAAAAAGTTTTGAAGGAGTAGAAGTAGCTTTATTTCTGTAGAATCAATTCCCTATAATAGGTTTTTTGGTTGTGTTGTTAAACAGCATATAAAATTGATAGGTTGTGACATATTGGAAATGAGGAAACAGTGGAGACATACAACCACCAAAGCAGTCATTTTGTTACCAAGTCCAAACTCGTTCTGCTTGCGGCATGACAGGCCAATAAATCAGAAAATGAGGTGTTGGAGCGAAGAATAGTGACTTTATTTGAAAAGCTGGCAGACTCAGAAGATGGTATACTGATATCCTGGAGAATCCTTTCCCCAAGTCAGAATTCAGTCTCCTTTTATACTAAAAAGGGGCGGGGGTGTGGTTGGTTGTTGAAAACTTCTTGCTGTATGAATTGTTTGTCCTTGGAATCCTTTGTTCTTGCAGCTATCCATGTAGGTCAAATCGTGGTGCCTCTGTAAAATCTCCAATTAAAAAAAAATGTTTACTCTCTATTTTGCAACGTGCCATCTCTACATAAATGCAGAAGAGCTAACATCCTTAAAGATCAGAGCCCGGAGAATAGGCTGTTCTGGATATTTCAGGCTAAAGGCAACTTTCTTTTACAAAATGTGTAGAGCTAGCAAGTCTGAGCCTAGAAAACAGGGCACAGGTTTAAAGACAAAGGAACACATCTAATATGGAGTCAAATTTGTTCTTTTCTATTAAATTTCTTTTTCCACCTCATAAATAATTTTATTTAGAAACATGGGCAATTTTTTATTTTTGCTTCTTAATAACGGATAAGTGGTCCAAATACATTTTTGTGATAAGAGATGCTTTGCGGGCCCTGGGGTCACAGCAAACTCTTGTTGGGGGTGGTCGACCCTGCAACATGCCTAATGCCCCTTGAGTGTTGGTGAGGGTCACCCTAACCATGGGGTCGCTTCAGGAACCAGCATAAAGGCAATGACCTCTGCAGACCTCTTTTTCAGCTGCAGGAAATTTTTTCAGATACTGTGATTAAAAAAATCACTCCAGCTGGGGATAATTAGGGAATAAAGGAAGAGAAAAGGGCTTGGAGTAGAGTAGAAGAGAAGGACAGAAGATCAGGGAGCCTGGGGGCTTGACAGTGGGGCCTCCTGAGAGAGAGATGCAGGGGTGGGAAGGGGCCCGTTTCCAGAACCATCTCCTGCACCTGTCCCCGCGTCCAAGACACACAGCCTTTAATTACCCAGGACCCTTTCCTGTCTGGATGTCACCCTGGGCATAACCTTGAGAATCGAAATTAAGGGGTGGGCAGCACTCACCTAAGGGGTCACAGAGGACTTTGGTCAAGTCCACAGTGCCTTTTCTGGTCATGTGTCTTCACTTGTCCTTTATCTTTGGATCTGAGGAACAGGAGCAAGAAACTCAGGGAGAGATCCAGGAAGACATCTGAGTGTGTTAGGGAGGACATTTACAGCGACACGGGGAGCAAGGACACTTGCAGCAGAGTACAATGACTTCACACCTATTGCATCAGAGCTGCAGGTGTGAGAGAGCCTAAGCCTGTCTTAGAGTGCAGGGGACAAGCGGAAAGGAATGGTAAAATTTCCACTGACAATTGAAATTCTGATAAAAAGTCTGCTAATGTTAATTGTATCACTTGAATGTATGCAGGTGTATTTCTGTGAGCATTTATAGGTTCACACAACTACACCAGCCCCTCTTGCCCCCATCGGGGATGGGATTTCTCAAGCACAGTGCCCCTCCTGCTTGGGTGGGCCACGCTGCGGGTCCTCGCCTGGGGCCGGGCTGCTGCAGGGCACTGAGTCTCCGAGGCCTGGCTTGTGAGACACGACAGGAACATCTCTGCTCTTGACTGAGAGTCTCCGTTTACCCCTGTAGTGTAAGAATGCCGGTGACTCAGTTAGAAGCATGCTTCAAAGCTTTCCGTGTCCTTGTCATTCAGAAGCAGAGCCTGGAAGCTTCCAAATTTCTCCAGAATGTGATTTACATTCACCTTCGACAGGTGAGTGTATGTCCACTTACAAGTGGAGGAATTACTGAAGTTTTTCTGAAACTTACTCACCACTATTCTATCTGAATTTTCTGTGCTAGGATTAAGTATGGCCTGCTAAAAATTCTGAAGTCAAATCTTAAAACCATGATGAAGAAGATTATTTATTTTATTTCTTTATATGATAAAATTTTACTTTCAAAATTCAGTTTTCGGTTCTTTGAGTAATTTTTTGGGGGGTTGGATAATCAACTTTGCTCTTACCATCTTTGTGACCTGTTGCTATATGCCTCTCATCTGTCTTCTGTCACTTGTGAGGCAGTTCCATTTGTGACCCTGTGCGGGTTGTTCATGATATAAATCAGAAAGTCTGTAAAAGTACAGTCCCTTTTACTCCGAAGACATTCCACAAGTACTACTTAAATCTGGGTGTGGTTTTTAGAAGACAGTAAGATTAGAACATGTAATTGCAGGTTGCTAGTGCAAAATCCCCAAATCAATAGTCTAGCTCAACATCTAAAATCTTTCTAATCTTCCTTGGATTTGTATAGATAAGTGAAGCAGTTTGCTAAGAACTCAAGACCAGGTTTAGAATACAGGCAGGTGTAGCTCAGCAGGACTTCCGAAGCTGATGCTCTGCCAGAGGGCAGGTCCTAGGGGAGAGGGCGTGTCCTGCCCTCCCTAAGCTGACACTTTCATGGCAAAGACCTTCACCAGGTGAAGAACTTGGAGTTTCTTCTAAGAAAAGTGGGTTTGAAAAGAGTCCTAAAAGTGCGGGAGTGACACAATCCCATTTGTCTCAACTAGGGGACAGCGGCTGTGGGGCCACTTGGGAGACTCGTGAGTCCAGATGGGCAGTGTTGGTGGCTTCCTCTTGAGCGGTGGGATGGTCAGTGGGTAAAAGCGAACAGATTGAAGGCATGTTTAGATGGTTAAAAGGAAAGGATGAATGTTGTCTGTGAAGGTAGGATGCAGTAAGGCCCAGGTTTCTGTGTGGATTAATCTGGTAAATGATGGTCCTGCTGTGCTCTGAGGAGAGAAAGTTGCAGAGGGAGCTCTGGGGGAAAACTGAGTTCAGCTCTGGGTAAAGTGAAAGGCTGTTGGATGTGTGGTCTGGGAGCTCAGGTGAGAGCCAGTAGTGAGTAGGGGGAGGGGACAGAGACCTTCAAATTATTTTGTCTCGTGAACATACAAATAACTATGAGTAATGACACACTTAACACCTCTATATTCTGGATTAAAACCCAGTAACATTTTGCTATATTGACTGCAGGGGTTCTTAAATATTTTTTAATAGAAATAAAATAAATAGAAACAAAATAGTCGAGTTAATGAACATCTTAGAGTTGATGTGTGTCCTTGTATGTATTTTGATATCTCATCTGTTTATAACCATAATATACAAAAAGTTTGCTTGCTTAGCATAAGAGTTAAATAGAGGGACGTGACACACACTGTTGGGGTTTGAAGCTGATCTCCTTGGGCAAATTATATAGCCTCTCTGTGCCTTAGTTGCATCTTCTGTGACTGACCCCGGGCCCCTCATCACAGCTGATTTCCTAGACTAGATGTTGGGGGGGAGGCTGCTGAAGGGAGTAAGAAGTGGCAAATGCTAGGGACACTGAAGAGAGAGACAAAAACAGATTAAAGCCGAGAAACTGAGTACAAATACCCTCAAAAAAGAAAAAAATCCCGCAGTGTTTTGAGCCGCTAAGCATAAGGGAAACAAAATCACGTGGACCCAAAACTCTTGAGCATGTGAGTATTGTGGGTGGGAGGGTGTCATCAGAAAACGGTTGAGAAAAGACCTTTTGGTTTCCCTTGACGTTTCCAGTAAGGATGGGAGCAGAAGCGAAACCCCCCCCCCCCCGGTTCACACTGGAAGCTGCTCTTTTATGCAAAACTGACCAAAGTTTGGAGACCAGTCATCAGCGGTGCTGGCAAATGAAGAGGCTTCTGGATTGGGTGGGGCACTTGCTGTGACTTCCAGGTGAGCTGCTGGCTGGGGGCTGTGAGGCGGGCAGTAGTTTTGCAGGGTGACCCGGGCATAATCCCTGGGTCTGAGGCTGCTGGTCTGACTAGCAGACCTGGGCACCCGCAGTCCTAATGGGGCAGCTCGGGATGTGGCCTCGGACACCTGCCATGCTGAGGGCGAGAAGAGGGCTCCCCTGAGGGGGTGTTCCTGCTTAGAGTGGAAACATCTTCCTGCAGGGGATGAAGAGACTCTGAGCAAGTGGCCGGATGCACAGGCAAGTCCAGCCTGAGCACGGAGTGTTTGGGAAGCCAGAAGTCATACAGTGGCCCGAGCAGGCTTTTTCCTGAGGAACAAGAGGGAGAAGAGGCTGAAAAGGCAGACTAGGGTCAGACACTGTGGTGGGTTATGAGTGACAGGAAAGGACTGATCAGGAAGGCACGAGAGAACCCTGAGGGAGTCCCAGCTGGGGCGTCATGCCGGAGGGAGGAGCAGAGTTACAGACTATGCCACTTATTAGCTGTGTGACTTTGAGCAATATCACCCCACCTCTCTCTATATATATCTTCATCTGTGAAGTGACACAGTGACAAGCTCGTGTCATCAGAAGGCTTAGTTTAGCTCTGATCCTCTGTGTCCAGTCCTGTCAGTGCTGCCCTGCAAGGTTCTGCAGCGGCTGCTGTTACCCTGAAAAGGGAGGGCGTAGAGGGACATTGCAGCCCCCGAGGATAGGAAGCGGTTGCTTTAAAATCAGACATGTAACCGCCTGCAGCTGCAGACCTGCAGGCAGTTTGGTTGACGGTCCTGGAGAGGTCTTTGGAGGCCTTAGCATCGTCTTAAAACTTTCTTTCCCTTGGGGACCAGAATTGCCTTTGCAGATTAATGTTGAAGATTTGGGCTTCTGGCAAAGCTGTTTTCAGAGATGGGTATATACGTAACATATAGTATAAAATAAAATGCTTTTATTTAATGTGTGGGAGTTTGCAGCTGTTGGAGCAGTTCTGTTGGCCTGGTCTCCGCGGAGGACACTAGGGGTCAGCAGAGCGTGCGGGAGGGCAGGCAGCCAGCCCTGCTTCTGCGGGGGCTTCTCCCGAGCAGGGCGCTCTTCTGAAGTGACTCTTCTCTGAGTTTGGTTGCCAGACGAGCAGACAGCAAATAAATGAGTTCTGGTGGGATTGTATAATGACAGGAAGAAAGAGGGAGCCGTAGTTTTTGTGGACTAGAACACGATTTTGGTTCCTGATCCAGTGTGTTCCATTACAGAATTCATGAGCTGTGTCTATTCTGGAATTTGTCGATGTAAAGAAATGTGTAGCCTGAAAGTTTAGAGTTATGCTTTTTTTGGCGGGAGGACTCGAGGCGGGATGACAGCCTTCAAATCTGTCTGAGGGACTGCTCAGAAGAAGTAAGGGAGGAGCTAGGATTATATAGGAACTTTACAACAAAGACCAGGGAGTTGGAACAATAAAAGATTGTTTGTTATCTAAAGAAAACCAGACATCTCAATTTCAAGAATTAAGTGCTTTTCTATGTATGGGAGGAAGCAAACATTTTGGCTCATTGAATTCATTCCTTTTACAAGTACCTAACTATCTAGGGCCAGTATTCTGTCCTTTCTTATTCTGAGTCCTCTCAGAGGGCACCATTCTGAGTGGCTGCCTAGGGTGAGCTGCAGGCCTGTCCTTGCTGGGGGGTGGCAGCAGCTGCTGATGACTTGGTTTCAGCATTCTTTGTTTACTGACATGGTTGCAGTATTTTCATTCACATTGTAGCATTTTCATTCACAGTGCTCCCCCTTGGTCCTAAAATCGACCAATATACTGAGAGACATTTCATGACTAATTTTGTCCCAGGGTGTTATGAAGGCTCATTCCTACTTCAGGTTGAAGAATCTTCTGACCTGCCATTCAAGGTGTTAGGTTTTTTATCAGGCCCGGTTGATACTAAAAGTTCTCTGGAGAGCCTATCTTAGTAGTCTATTATGATCCAGGAAATGTTTACCTTTTGTTGCTCATTCCCATAAATAGAATCACACTGTTATAATTATTTAATGCAGGGTTATAAATTTTATGTATTTCTTCAATGTGTTTTGCCATCATCAATCTTGTTGTAGGCCTAGTTACACATTAGGAAATGTAAGAGAAAACAATCTTACAAAATAGACAGGATATAAATAATAGAGCTAGTAACGTTAATAAAGTCACGATTAAGAATTTAATAGTCAAGAAATTATATTTTTGGGTTAAAATTTTGCTTCTGTTTGTGATTGAGTTTGAGTTATCTTATGAGAAATTTCATATTTATGGTCAGGCTCCGAGCAGGTATCAATTGGCCAGGTGAGGTCACACATCTTGTAATATCAACTGTGGCCTAAACAGAACTATAATTTCTTTTTAAAGTAAAGTTTCTGAGGGCTATCTAGTTAGAGCCTTGGAGTAGGGAAACCCACCAAGGTAACACAGAAGTACTAGACATAGGTAAATTACCATAAACTTAACAATTGGAGAAGTTCATAATCAAAGGTAGGAGAAATTGTAAAAGTAATTGGTATACAGGCCTGGTCCGGTGTCTCGGGACAGCTGTCTACCTCTGATCTCGTCTCCTTCTCATCCTGGCCTGGTAGTTTTTTCTCCATTTGGGCATTGTTTTAAGGTGAGCAGTGCTCTATAGGCCAGTGCACTGCAGGGGCTTTTTCTGATAGGAAATGAATCTGAAAGTCCGTTTCCTTCAGCTTTGGTGTGTATGGTCTAGTTAATAGTACCTGATAAAGAGTCCTTCCATTCAGGTTGGAAACAGTTCTTTTAGTCATGCCTGTTCCAGTAGGTATAATCCCCTGGCTGCAGGTCATGCGGCATTGAAACTTTACCCAAGGATAGATTACTCAGCTTCAGAAACAAAGCTAGTGTATCCTTTTCATAATTCAGTTAAACTGTACAGCAATGTGACATAACAGCAAGGAATGATCTGGAAAGTAAATATAGACATCAATTAACAGAACTAGAATTAAATATCCACTAAAATATAACCTTTTTCTCTCTAAAGTTCCCTCAATTTTATCAAATATAGTCAAATCAAGGTGAATTTTTTTACAAGTTATGTCTAATTATTTGATCATATAGGCTCTTTTAAATTGGCTATGTTGGAACTTTTAATAAGGACTTTTAAGCTAGAATGTTAATAAGGTTTTCTATGGCCAGGAAATCCCCGTCAAGGGCTTGTCATAGATTTCTGCCTAACAGATTTAGGTAAATTCTTTTCTTTTCGAAGTCCTTAAAATACCTTGAGATTCCTATACCTGCTAAGAGACGGTCTTCTTAATTTATCTGATAGAGCCACTGGGGACCTAAAAGTTTTTAGTCTCTTGAGGGATCAGATAGAGAGAAAAGATAACACTTCTAAGTCTGCTTACATAGGTATATTTTATCAAATTGCTGTGAATCATAACTAGTTTAAGGAGAATAGTTTCTTTATTTCTGGGAAACAGGTTAAAAGCCAGTAGTATTTCAGACAAAATAAAAAATTATAACCATATTCATCACTTTACTCAGTCCCACGTAACTAATTCTTTTAATTAGAGTTTTCACTAGACCTTTAAAATTTCTTACCCAGTTTATTTCAGTGCTATACTTTGAAATTTATTAGAAATCAGCAAATCTCCTTGAAGAGAGTGTATTTTGCAAAATCATCAGAAGAAAAAGATTACCTGCCTATAAATGACAACAGATTTAACAGCATGGTTAAACAACGTTACACTGTAACCTATAAAGAAACCTGGTCACAATAACCAGAATTGTGACAGGTAACATTTCAGATATACCAGAATTTTAGGGAGTCCATATAATTTCTAGAACACCTAAATTAATAATATTTTCTCATACAATGTAACCTGGGAAGATATATTATTCATTTGACAATACTTCCCATGTTATTTAACATGCCAAATGAAACTTACTACTTTAAAATCTCTCTTTGAGATGTTTCAGGGACCCTTTGTAGCATCCCAAATTTAACTGGAGATTAAAGAATTTTAATGAGAAATTGATATTTGGGGATCTTGTTAAAAGTTTTCAAAACACTTGGTCAGATAAACGTATAGATCACTGTAAAGTAGTACTTACTCATTAACAAGAAAACATTTCAAAGGTAAAGGCACAACAGATCACTTAAGTCACATAAGAAGCTTTACAATTTGTTACTGAAGGCTGATTAATATTTTAAGAAAATTTTGTCCCCTTAACAGAGAGAAAACCAAATCTAGTCTTGTACCAGCTTACTACTAAGATTCATTTACTTAGCCCAAATTGATTCTAAACTTAGCCAATTCCAACCATGTACAAAACTCTTTCCTCAGGGTTCCTCTTCCACAAGCCTTCCTCAGCTTTCTATATGCGTATTAGTGTATCCCTTATTTTTTCTTCCATTCAGAAGTAACCAGCTTCAGGACAAAGTCACTATTTTTCATTAACAAAATATAATTCCTTATATCTCCCTTTACACATTTATCTTACCTTCCTAGCTTAGTGAGATCTTTCCCTTAATAAGACAGACTATTTCAGAGTGGCACCAAGCATTTATTAATATTTCTAAACACCTTTACTTTCTCTCTAAGAGGAAGTCATATGTTAAGTAATTCATATTTCAATCTTATTTTATCTCAAAATGGCATATCTATTAAATAAAATCCTATCATTTAACTTAATTTAGCACAACTCTAGAATTTAGATACCAAACAGTTAGAGATTATCTTAAGCATACATTTTAAATATATATTTTAAAAAATTTACCCAAAACTCTCATCTCATTTGCATTTAATTTACTTAAAATTTTATCACATCGCATTACTATTATTTTTTTGACAAACCTGCAACAGATATAACAGGATCTTATTTGACTTTCATTAAACCTAGGTACAGTAAAGGTATTATACTTAATATTGATGACTTTAAATATGTCTATATGAATTAGAACATACTTAAACTAAACAATACCAAGTATTATCTTAATATTGAATATTTTCCAGTTCACGTGAACCTGAAGGTCAAAATAGTCAGTTTTTATTTAAAAAATACTTAATTTGTAAGCTCTTATTTTTACATCAATTAAGCAGAGCTCTTTGACTTTGATATTTTTTTATTTTTAGCAGTAGAAATATCTCATATCTATAATGTGTATGTAGGCTTATAAACAGACACAAGGTAGAGATGTCATTTCTTCACTTTAAAATTTACTAATGAGATAGGTATAATAATAGTTGGAGTAAGCTGAATTTGCTTGCTCAAATCACTAAGGCTTACTATTTATGAAAAAGACATTAAAAATTTCTTGACAAATTCTGAAGGACCCGTCAGGGTTCTGAGTTCTAAAATGCCAAAAATTTCTTTGGCCTTAAGTTTTATCTCATTGAGTTAATTAGGCTCAGTCCTAGGTCACTGTTTGCTGAATTTACATTTATGAACTGCAAGACAATGACAGACACTTCCAGTTCCCCAGAGAACTTCTTTGTCACCTCAGCCCAATTGTATCTCCTTATGTGGCTTTTTTTAATCAATGAGAAGAGCTGTAAACAAAGAATTCCATGTTTTAAAACTTTAAGGTTTACTTTATCATGTCTTCCAAAGCTTGCATAAGGCATTTAGTAAGGTCTCTTTTCCTTGGGTTATAAGTTAAACCCAGGGTAAACCTCTTATTATATTTTTTTATTAGCCACTGATTATCAGTTTTTAGTTTTATGTTATATAGAACGGCTCATGTAACACTATTGGTTTCCTTTAGTTTGTTCAATTAATATTTTCTGAGGGACAGAAATGTGCCCAGCCTTATAACAGCAAGAAGGGAAGCTTTTTTCCATTGAAACATATCTATCCCACAACATAATTAAGCAAAAAGTTTATATAAAGCCAATTTAAACATACCAATTTTACAAATTTTATCTCAAGTTTATTAACTCTTATACATTTAATTTTAATATTTATAAAGTTTAATCAATAATTTTTATTTCTAGAAGGAGTGCCGCAAGACTTTTTCTTCTTTTCTTTTCTTTTTTTTTTTTTTTCACTGCATCTAATTTTATAGAAAAGTCTCTGGGATCCCCAAGTTTGAGCCAAAGGACGTAGGCCCTTCTCAACTTTTAATTTGATTAATTGGCCTGTTGCCCCAATCATTGATCAAATATCTCAGTCTATATATATATATATATATATATATATATATACACACAAAATTATATTTCTAGTCCTATAAATACATACATTTTAAACTGGGGTAAATAAAATGGACTTTTTTAAACTTTAAAGTTGGGGGGCTGTAGGTGATCTCTTTGGACATTTTTTTTTTAACTTTACATAGTGTAGTATCAAAACCTTGTATCTAAATCCAAAAATGTCCATTTTATTCATCTCATTCAAAATAACCATCTAAAAATATATACCCATTTGGGATAAGCTCCTTATCTTTTTATTTTTTCCGTTAAGAAAAAAATCAACATTTTTACATTCCTTTTTCCAATTACTCAACCTAATTAACATTAATTATTCTAAGATTTTATTAGCAACTCTAGAACCATTGATGGGAAAGGAAAAACACAAATGTAGCTTTTTAAACCAGTTTTTTTAACTAAGTTCTTAAATGAACCATTAGATATATTGTCTACGTATAAACTTGATTTTATTAGGTACCAATAAAACGGCTGTTTATAATGAGAGCTCTTGCAACTTTCATCAATTTAAAAGTTTTTCCAAATAAGGGATCCATTATATGGCTCTCATTTATTTATTTATTTATTTATACACACACATACTGATTTTAAAGCAATAAAATGAAGAGGTTTTTCCACATGAGAGTGGGGGTGTTGCCTAAATAAAGTACAAAATTTACTCTCCAAAAGGTAAAGGCATTTGTGGTTCAGGCTGATGCAGCAAAGTTTAAGATGGCAAAATGCCTGAAAATTGGTACAAAGGATAGTTGAGAATCCCAGTTTATTTGCGTGGCCACCATATGTATACAATACTTGTACCTTTTGCATGGCAGAGTCCAAGTTTTCCTTTAAAAAAAAAAAGGAAACACATATATACATACATACACACACATAAAACAACCAGAGAAAGATAAAACGTTTTCATTTCAAGGACACAGGAAGAGAAATCCAAGTTCCCCCTAAAGGGGTTTTGGCTTTTATAAGTTCAGAATTCCAAAAAATGTTTTTATGAGGCCTGGTTAGATACTTTAAGAGTGAGTATTTTTTTAATTCCTAATTAAAGTTGTAAGTTTTGTATGTATATAAACCTGGCTGGGGTAGCAGTTGGAGGCTGGCATTCTGTAATTTCTTTTTCTTTTTTGCCTTTCCTTTTTTGGAAGTTCTACTCCCCATTCTAAGGAAGAGTTGTCAGAATAAAATTGTTAGTAGGTTTTCCCGCAGGGACAACTCTATGGCATGAAGTCTTTGACTCTACCACTCCTGCAAGTTTCTCAGTCATCCGAGAAAGCTGTTACCAGCCAGGAGGAGGGTCCCATTTTTGGAGTTGAAATGTTCCTCATAAAAATTTTACTTTTATCCTGAAAAATTCAATGGAGTTAACCAAATTGATGAAAGCATTAGACCAGCCTCTTAACTAAACACTCAGTCCTGACCCCAGTGTCTTTCAACATGGACCTACTCGGGACGTCTCCATTGGGTATTTTCTAGGTGTCTTACAACCAGCCACACCTCGGACGTCTCCTCAAGGTGGGTATTTCCCGTTATCTTTCAACCAGGCCCCACCCAGTATGTCTCCACTGGGTGGGTAATTCTCCCCAGTATCTTTCAACTGGAGGGCCAGGTACCTGGATACACCACCTAATAAAACTCAGGATTATCAACGAATATGGGAGATCCGAGAACCAGGAGAGACTCATCCAAATTCATCTGGACTCCCCGAGGAGGGTATGGGCACAAAGGGCCACTGCTGGTACCAAGGCTCCGGTTACTCGGAGAGTTGAGGTGGAGAGAAGTCTGCTCTAGGTCCCTTCATGGTGTCCTAAACTGTTGACTGAAATATATGTGCAGTCTAACAGATAAGAGTTATGTTTTATTTGGCGGGAGGACTCGAGCCGGGATGACAGCCTCTCAGATAGCTCTGAGGGACTGCTATGAAGAGGTTGGGGTGGATCTAGTATATATAGGAGCTTTATAACAAAGACCAGGTAGTTGGAACAATAAAAAATTGCTTGTTATCTAAAGAAAGCCAGGTATCTCAAGTTAAAGTATTTAGTGCTTTTCTATGTACCATTTGGGCTGACTAGATTCATTCTTTAGACAAGCACCTATCTATCTAGGGCAATTATCCTGTCTTCTTATTCTCAGTCTGTTCAGAGGGCACCATTATGAGTGGCTGTAAAGGCTGGGCTTCAGGCCTGTCCTCGCTGTGGGGTGGCGGCAGCCTCTGATGACTTGGTTTCAGCATTCTTTGTTTACCGACATGGTTGTAGTATTTTCATTCACAGACTGATTGTGGATAATCTGGAACCTTGGAAAGGAACCGAGATGGAATTACTGCAGGTACCTTCTACTTTAATATTCCGTGTGCAAACATAAACACGGATGAAGCAAACATTTGAATTTGGTGGTGTAGGGAAGGGTTTCTGCACATTACAGGAGAATGCAAGGCAGAATTCCACTTCTTTGTTATCAGGGATGTGGGTTCACCTGTCTTTTCTGTAGCGCTTTCTGAGAACAGTTTATGGTAATTAACCAACATTGACAAACGGTGGCACACATTGCATTTTAAGAGCTGGCCTGTTCAAACTTGTGTATTGGAGAGGTGGATTTCATAGGCAAGTGGTCAGGTGGATTGGAGAGAGGTGTAGCCCAGGCCTGGGCTCAGATTCAGGGTTAAATCACCATGTCCTCACCTTTGGGCCTTGGACAAGAGTGTAACCTCCCTTAAACTGTTGGTGAATCTGTGAAATGTGCATTATAATATTCGTTTCTTCCTGGGATTGTTGTAAGTTGTAAACAATATTATAACACACATGAAACACTTAACAAACAGGCAATTAGCAGTGTTCACTGTGTCCGCCCACCCCGCTTAGCGTGTGTCACAGCCATAAAGGTAGCATGTGCCTGTTGAGGACACACTGGTAGTCCCTTGAATAGGTTGTGAATTGGGTGATTTCCTTTAATCCTTGAAACTCTACGTGCCGTGGGCAGTTATTTTCATGGACAGATGAGGAATCTCAGGGTAAAGAAGACTGTGTAATTTTCCCAAAGTCAGACCACAATTTTGGGTGCAGGGGCCTCGGTTCAGCATGGGCCCCTGGGCCTTCTGCCCTCTCCGTTCAGCCTCAGAGCCAGACGTGTGGTCGCCTTTCTCCCAGTCCAGAATATCCAGCAGGGAGCAACACAAACCTGGACCTGTGCTGCTTAAGCAAAAACTCTGGAGGAGAAGCAGGTACTAAAGGGATAAATGTAAAAACAAACGACTGCAAACTGCGATCAGCTCTGAGAAGGAAAGAATCACGTCTCGTCGTGCAGAGCTGGAAGCTTTCCCGTCGGGGCTGCTCTGGGGGCGTTCATCTCAGCTATACAAGCTCTGCTGCTGCACCAAGGCAGGAAGGCAGGGCGCGTGTGGCCAGGTAGACAGGGCCTTGTTAATCTTACTCACTCCCCATTCAGCTGCAGCTGTCACGGGCACTTACCTAGTAAACAGATGTCGCCCATAATCATCATGCACTTTGCTTGATAGTTTTATTGGCCTCACATTTGAGATGAGGTCATTGAAGCTGGGGATTTTGCTGCATGCCCGTGATTACCTTGGAAATACCCCCACTGGTCTTTCAACCTAGACTGGTGTGGCTGTTATATCCCAGCCTTGTGAATGGCATCGTGTAGCTTCTCCCAAGTGGCCCAAATGACTGACATTGATTTTCTTAATCCGTAGGAAATGGTATGTGACAATAAGGGAAAAAGGTAGTAAGAAATTGTTTGGAAAACTAGAACAAAATCCAATACTTCCCCAGCTAGGGTAGCGTACCCAGTGTCACTCATAGCACTCACAGCCTGACACCTCCTCCCTGCAGACCCTGTGTTCAGAAGCCACTCTGATCATATGAAGAACATTTTGCCTCGTGTCACTATTGACCAAGACCTGTGAACTCTCTGTACCTGGTTAACTCTCTCTTCAAAGCCATTTAAGTTTTATGCAGGCTCCTCCGCTCAGATGTAAGAAAAGCCTCTTTAAACTTCTTGATGCAGCTCTTTAATGAAGATCTTGCGAAGGAAACCTAGTCAAAACCTGGGATGTATGAACATAGTGACTGTAATCTCAGCATTTTGTGAAGTTCAGAATCAGAGGGGTGGGAGACTCAGGAAAGGCTTTTTAACGTAGAAAGAGGAAAGTGAAATGACTCAGGCTGTGTGAGACTGAAACATCTCGGTCCCAGCCAGCATGGCACCTGCCTTCAGGATGGTGTGTGGGGAGTACAGAGTTCTCACAAAGAAAGAAGTGGTGGGTTGGGAGGGAGGACAGATAGATTCTTTACTAGGGAAGGAAAAAGTGGGCTGAAAACTTCCTGGTTGAATAAGAGGACTGTGACATGATGTGCTTGTATTTTGGAGAGAAGGGTTTTGTGGGGAAAGGCCTAGGAGAACCGCTCTCTGGCTGGGGAGTCAGCACAACAGGGAAACACAGAGAATGGGGCCGAACCCAGGGCCCCTGCTGGGGGAAAGGCTGCCCGCCAATTCGAGCCCTGGGGGCTGCTTCTGTCCCTTAGCTGGGGCCTCAGACCTCCCTTCACATCCCAGTCCTGTTGATACAAGAAAACAGATGTGGGGCATGAGAAGGGCTGTGTGCCAGGCTTTGGTTGAGCCCCTGGAATGTGCCCCACCAGACGTGGGTCCTTGGCTTCATGCAGGAAAGAATTCAAGAGCAAGCCACTGTTGAGTAAAGGTAGATTTATTCACAGAGACACATTGAAAGGCAAGAGACAGGCCACGAGGTGTGGGGGTTGGGTGCTAAAATTAAAAGTAGGTACACACTCCACAGACAAGAGTGTGGGTCTTCTCCGAAGAGGGTGAGAGTGTTGACCGCGAGGTGGAGCTGTGTTGCTGCGTTTCTTGGGTTTGGTTGTTTCATATGCTAATAAGTAGAATGAGCAGCCTAAGGGCAAAGGGCTGGGATTCCCTGGGAGTTGGCCATTTCCCACCTTTTGACCTTTTGTGGCAAGCTTTGTGATAGCTATGGTGCCTTGGGGCGTGTTATTAACCATGTTACTATTACAATGGATGTATAATGAAGCTCAAGCTCTGCTAGAATTTACATCTCTTCATCCTGAGCCTCAAGGCCTATTGGGTGTTGAAACCTTCACCATTTTGATGTTAATTGCTGTGGCCTTCCTAGAATGGCTGTGCTCTGCCCCCTTCCATCCTGTCTCACTGTGATGACACAGAGAGAGCAAAGGCCCGGCCCTGCCTGTGCTCCTGCATTTAACAGGGTGAGGGCTGGGGTGGTCTGAGGATGGCTCTGAGTAGTGAGAAAGATGTTTCAAATTTTCCCACGTGGGTCATGGGGCGTGCCAGCAGCCACCGCAGATTTATCTCATGGGCATTATTGTTTGTGTCACTCATCTTTTTCTATTTTTCTTTTTTTTTTTCAAGTATTTAATCTAAATTTAATATCAGGTTTTCTTAGGAAAGAAATTTCTCTTTTTCTTTTCTTTGAGGCTCTTTTGGGGGGTAGGAAATTAGATGTATTTATCTGTTAGTGGAGGTCCTGGCGCTTGAACCCAGGACCCCGTGCACGCTAAGCACACGCTCTACCACCCGTCCCATCATCTTTTTCTTTTTGCTTTGGCTGCCAAGAATCTTACAGCTGAATTCCTAGTCGGCCTTTAACACTTGCCCTGAATTCATGGCATTCGTTTTTATGACTTTACCTCCCCCTGGTTTCATTTAAGTATTGAATCTCCTTCACTCTCACTTTTGTATTTTTGTTGTTATGGTTGTTAATCTGTGTTTAAAATATTGTTTAACTTCTCTTTTAGCAGGAGGCTGAAAGAAAATAAATATGTAAACAAACTTATCACACTTTAATGTTTTATACATTCTAAGCTGTTTAGAAGTTAATTAAAAACCAAATTGAATACTAAAGTGATAACATTTTTAAATTATTTTTTTAATTTTTTATAAAGATATAGCTGATTTACAGCTTGATATAAGTTTCAGGTGTACAATAGTTGCACAATTTTTATTCTTATGCTCCATTTATAGTTATTGTAAAACATTGGCTATATTCCCTGTGTTGTAAGATACATCCCTGAAGCGTGTTTATGTTACATGGAGCAGTTTGTGTAAGAAAGTAGGGTAATGCAGAGTCTGGGGCATGGCTCTCTCTAACCCATGTTCATGGTCACCCTTCCTGTCAGAGCCCAGACCCTCACTCCTGTCTGCAGGGGAGCAACGGGAGGCAGCCCTCATCAGCGCTGGCACCACCCTCTGAATGGCAGTGACAGCAGTGACTGTGTGTGGACGTGCAAAGTGTTGTTCCAGGAGCTTTACATGCATTTCTGCATTTAATAATTAAAGCCCTCCTGTGAGGAATCATTTTATGTTTTTAATGAATCATACATTTTATTTTGACTTTGATAGACTTCAAACCTCCGGAAAATTTACTAGAATAGTAAAATAAACGCTAAGATACAGTTCACCTCAAAGGGCACTATTTGCACTTTTGTGTCTGGCTTATTTTAGTATAAACTTTCAAGGTTCATCCATGTTGTAGCCTCAATCAGTACATTATTCCTTTGGTTTGATAATGTCCTTTTTCTTTCTTTTTCCGTTTTTTGTCTATTTAAAAATATTTTCATTGAATTCTAGTCAGTTTATAATGTTGCATCAGTTTCTTGTGTACAGCACAACACTTCATTGATATAGGAACATACCTGTATTCATGTTCGTATTCTTTTTCAACATGTTACTATAAGGTATTATATATATTCTCCTGTGCTATACAGTATAAACTTGCTCTTTATTCTATACATATTCAGTATCTGCAAATCTTGAACTCCCAATTTATTCCTTCCCACACCCTCTCCCCTCTGGTAACCATAGTTTGGTTTCTATGTCTCTGTGTCTGTTTCTGTTCTGTAGATTAGTTTATCTTTTTGTTTTTTTTTTTTTGTTGTTGTTGTTGTTGTTGTTTTTAGATTCCACATATGAGCGATCTCATATGGTATTTTTCTTTCTCTTTGTGGGTTACTTCACTTAGAATGACATTCTCCAGGTCCATTGATGTTGCTAAAATGGGCATTATTTTATTATTTTTTATGGGTGAATAGTAGTCTATTGTACAAATATACTACAACCTGTTTATCCAGTCATCTGTCAGTGGACATTTAGGTTGTTCCCATGTCTTATTAATGTAAATATTGCTGCTGTGAATATTGGGGTGTAGGTGTGTTTTTGAATTACGGTTCCTTCTGGATATATGCCCAGCAGTGGGATTGCTGGGTCATATGGGAGGTCAATTTTTTGTCTTTTGAGGAACCTCTATATTGTTTTCCACAATGGCTCCACCAAACTGCATTCCCACCACAGTGTATGAGGGTTCCCTATTCTCCACAGCCTCTCCAGCATTTATTGTTTGTGAACTTCTGAATGATGGCTATTCTGACTGGTGAGATGTGATATTTGTTTGTTGTTTTGATTTGCATTTCTCTGATAATGATATTGAGCATTTTTTCATGTGCCTATTGGCTATTTGTATGTCTCCATTGGAGAAATTTTTCTTTAGGTCTTCTGCCCATTTTTGGATTGAATTGTTTGTTTTTCTTTCTTATGAAGTGTAAAAGCTCTTTATATATTCTGGGAATTAAGCCCTTGTTAGTCTCATTTATTGCAAATATTTTCTCCCATTCTATAGGCTGTCTTTTTGTTTTGCTTACTGTTTCCTTTGCTGTCCAAAAGCTCGTAAGTTTAATTAGATCCCACTTGTATATTTTTGTTTGTTTTACTATTGCTTGAGTAGACTGCTCTAGGAGAACATTGCTTAGATGTATGTCAGATGTTTTGCCTATGTTTTCTTCTAAGAGGTTTATAGCGTCTTGTCTACATGTTTAAGTCTTAAAGCCATTTTGAATTTATTTTTGTGTATGCAGTGAGGGAGTAGTCTAACTTCATTGATTTACATGCAGCTGTCCAGTTTTCCCTACACCATTTGCTGAAGAGGCTGTCTTTACTCCATTGTGTGTTCTCACCTCCTTTGTCAAAGATTCAATGACCAAAAGTTTGTGGGCCTATTCTTGGTAATTTTGTTTATCCATTCATTGATGGATGGATATTGTTAGTAACTTTTGGCTACTCTGAATGATATTGCTATGAATATTGATGTGCAAGTTTTTGTGAGAATATGTTTTCATTCTGTTGGCTGTACAGTTGGCCTGCCATATCTGTAGTTTCCACTTCATGAATCCAGATGGCTGATTGTAAACTTGAACATCCTTGGATTATGGAATCCATGGTGGGGGGTTCCTGAAACCAACCCCACGAGGATACTGAGGGATAAATCTACATGTAGGAGTGGTATTGCTGAGCCATATAACTCTAAAGTTTTGAGGAAACACCAGACTTCTCCATAGAAGCTGCACCATTGTGCCTTTCCACTGGCCACATATGAGGTATCTCTGCCTCCTGAACGACACTTGTTATTGTCCGTGATTTGATTATAACCGTCCTAGTGAGTGTAAAATGAGATCTCATTTTGATTTTGATTTTGCTAGTAATACTGAGCTTCTTTTCATATGATTATCGGCCATTTGTGTATTTATTTAAATCTTTGGCAACTTTAAAAATTGGGTCAATTGTATTTGTATTATTCAGTTGTAAGCATTTGTTATATATCCTGAATACGAGTCTCTTATTAGATACATGCTTTGCAAAATTTTTCTCCTATTCTGCAGATTGTCCTTTCACTTTAGTTTTTTTTAAACATTAAAACAATTTCTTAACAGGGGAGGTAATTAGATGTATTTATTTATTTTATTTTTCTTGCTAAGCATACACTCTATCAGTTGAGATACCCCCTTCCCCTGTCATTTCACTTTCTTGATGATGTCCTTTGCAACAAAAAGGTTTTAATTTTGATGAAGTCCAGTTTATCTGCTTTTTTCTTCTATTACTTGTGGTCTTCGTATTGTATCTATGAAACCAAAGCATGTCCTAGGACCACAAAGATTTATACTGTGTCTTCTTTTAGAAAGTTTATAGGTTTAGTTTTTAGGTTTCTGTCTGTGATCCATTTTGAATTAATTTTCATTTGTTATATAAAATATGGGGGCCAGTTTCCAGATTCATTCTTTTGCCTGTAGATAGCCAGCTGTCCCTGCACCATTTGTTGAATAGATTGTTCTTTCAATGGAGTGTTGTTGGCACCCTTGTGGAAAACTGTAAATGTAAATTATTTCCCCCTGGGTTTTTATTGTGTCTCATAGATTTATTTATCCAAACTTATGCCAGTACCATACTGACTTATTACTATAGCTTTTTAGTATCGTTTAAAGTGAGTCCTCCAACTTTGCTCTACTTTCTCAAGATTGTTTTGGCTGACCTAGGCTCCTTGCACTTCCATATGAATTTTGGGATAAGTTTTTCAATTTTTGTATAGAAGTCACCTGGAATTTTGATAGGGATTCCACTGAATTTGTAAATCAATTTGGGGAGTCTTAACATTTTTAACAATATTGTCTTCCATTCCATGAACATGGTATGCCTTCCATATATGTAGATCTTTTAAATTTTATTTTGGTGATACTTCTAAATGTTCAATGTACAAATCTTGTAAAATTTTGTTAAATGTATCTCTCATTTTATTTTTAATGCTGTTGTAAATGGAAAGGCTGAGCTTCTTGCAGGTAGGACTATATATCAATTTGAGTATTTCTAGGATTCCTTCACAGCAAATACCCTAAGTTTATATTTGCTACATAAATCTATCCACAACTCTTCCTACCCCCGTGTTATAAGAAACAAAGACCCAGGTTAAGCTACCTGAACACCTATGTGTATGTGAGAAATGAGACTCTTGGGTGGGGCTTTGTGCAGATGATACTGAGAGCTTATTTAGGATGGCTTCATCTTAATTTCTTTTAAACAACACTTTTGGTGTAATCAGATAGATTAAGATCATGCCCTTGTGATGTGCAGAGGAGCTAAGACTATAATTTTAAAATAATTTCTAGTGAGAGTGTTGTACTTGAAATCTAATTTGCATCAATCTTTGAAGATTTATATTTCAGGAGCTTTGACGAAAGAACACCTGTCTTTAATCATTAATGACAACTAAATGCTCAAGAAACATGTAAGAGTTTGTGCAAACTGCCCCCGCCCCATAGTGCTGGGTGGCTGCAGCTGTAACTAGAGTCCGCGCTTACCACTCCCAGTACGCTTGTGCTGATCTGCTCAAAGGGGTTCGTCCAACAGTTTGTCTGTAGTCTGTTGGACAAAGCCATAAAACATTGATTTAAGGTTGCTGGAATGCAACATATTCTTATTAATACTAAGTAAGCACATATTGAGTGCTTACTGTATGTTGAGAATTGTCCCTCAGCCTCACATGAATATTATTTCACTTAAAACCTCACATATTTCCTTATTATTCCCACTTTACAGATAAGGAGACTGAGGATTTAGTCTTCTCTCTTTTGGGGGGAGCTCATTATCAATGACGGGAAGTTGTAAGGAAAAAGATATTGATTCAACCTGAGATAACAGTTTTCTGAGAGTCAGCATTGAAGAGGGTGATCATTGTTCGAGTGAGATGAGCCCTGGGTTGTACGGAGTCAGCATCCCTGTCCGGACACGTCACGTGTAGAGCTACGTGGTGGGTGAGGCGGCGCGGCCGCACAGGGAACGCGGATGCCGGGCCGTTGGGCTGTGCTCAGGCACGGTTGGGCTTTCTCGTAAGGGCAGTGGACCATCAGTGACAGATTTTAAGTAGGGGAGTGGGGTGCTCTCGTAGATCACTTTTGTGTTTGTAGAATGCTTGCAAACATTCAGTAGGCTCGGCAGGAGCTGATGTGATGAGTCAGAGTAGGGTGGCTGCGAGGTGTAGCAGTGTTCAATTTTCAAGTGGTTTTCAGTCCCAGGTATGTGACTCAGTAGCCGTGTCACTTTGGATGATGCAGTCAAGAAAGTGAAACAATTTATCTAATCAATTGAAGCAGTGATGTACCCAATTCCCAGGATGCTGTGGAGATCCAGTGAGATAACGTGTGCACAGTATGCAGCGTGGTCCCCAGCACACAGTCAGTGCTGAGTGAGTGCCAGTGAGTACCCGGTAGGTCAGGTGAGGGTGGTGGGACTCGGTGACTGAGGAAAACTTATCCTGAAGGAGGGGTCCAGTCACATCTGTGAGTGATGGGTCTGAACTGGGAGAGGAAGGGAGACCTTGCAACCCGCCCAGGTGCCCTGGGCAGGACGGCTATGGGAGGAGAACCGTGAAGTCAGTTCTGTGCAGGTAGAGTTGGAGGTGCCCTTGAGACATCTAAGTGCAGTGTCACGAACTCACAGAGGAGGTCTTGGCCCGGGCTGTGCATTTTCCTATAATCTCAATCCCTGAGGATGCCGAGGTATTGATCACTGAACGTGAAGACATACTTTACAGGACAAGTGAATAGTAGTATCATCTCTGTCAGCAAAGCTCACATCTCTTTATTCATCACTCACTTTGCTAATTGAGTACTTACAGAGGTCACTTCACCGTCCTCCAGTGGGCTCAGGCTCCACAGAAAAGAGCTGGTGAGTCTCCCTCTTTTGCAGAAGAAGACACATTTAGCTGGTAGCCTTCTATACCTCGCCAGACTTAGAATTTTAATTTGCTGTTTTAATTCTATTTTCTGTTGGCCATCTCCTGACAGGAGAGACGTTTTACCTCATGGTCATGTATCAATTAGCTGTTACTGAGAATTGCTGATCTGATCCATAGTGTATGTATTCTATTATCTTAGTAGAGTACTTATCATGTTTCTGTCTTTGCCCTTAAATTTTGTTTGCCCCTTCAAGGTTCTATCCTATTTGGGGCCTTATTTTTTTTAATTAAAAAAAGTCTGTTAGTAGTTAAGAAAACAAAAGCAAAGAAAAAATGCACATGATACCTAAATTTAGAAAATATCTATTGTGTTTTCTGTCTTGGCAATGGAGGGTTCTAGAAACTCGTGAAAACCTTCATTACACAAGTTTCTTAAAATGCTGATTAAGAAATAAAACCTTCCTTCCTCATCTTTCAAGCTGCACAGGTAATTGTCAGGAAAGTGAGGGGAAATCTTCAGAAGCCAAATCAAACCAGAAAGCAGGGTTTCTGGGAGATACGCGAGCCTTAGAAGCCCTGGGGTGCCGGTTGGCTCCTGAACTGAGTGTTAGTTGCCCTGGCAGCAGGGCAGGAGGTGAGCCCGAGGCCTCTCACACTGGGAATTGGATGGCTCATCCTATGTAAGGCCAAGCACATCCTGAGAAGCCTGTGTAATAAAGGGTGAATTAGAAAGAAAGAAAAAAAAATCATTCCTCACGGCAAGAAATTAAGGAAAGTCAATTTTTTTGGAAGCGGGGAAAAATAACAAATCCATAGTTAGGATTTGGTTTAAAGCTGTTATGGCATGAGAGTGACCACAAACTCCTGGCAGAAAAATCACAGCTCCTCCCAGAATGAGAAGTTGTGTTTTCAATGAATCAGTGAGCAGTCATTCTGAAAAAGGCCTCCAGAGTCTTCTGGATCAAGATATTGGACCCAAACACGTCCCTTCCATGGTCTCATTTAAATAACCAGAAAGGTTTTAAAGGAAAGAAGCCATAATCATAGTTCTATTTAATTACATTAGTATGTGCTAGGAATTCAGAGGTGACTATGGAGTTGTCTCCTCTTTTATGGACCTTACTTTCTGTTTCACATAGTTGGGGAGCTGGGTGGAGGGTGGTATTAGTCTGTTGCAATTAGCCAGGAAAGGAAATTAAGAAAGCAGTGAAGGGTGGGTGACATTTTTAGCTGAGGACATTCCTGTTCAGTTGGCTTTTAATTGCAGGCTCGATGAGTTTTCATTGGAGGGAATTGATCTTACAGAGGATGGACTTAGACCTCTTCAAAATGGACAAGGGAACCTGGAGAAAGACAGTCAAATCTGTGCAGACTTTAAAGTTCACGTGAACGTGCTGTATCCCTGAGCCAAAGATAGGACAAGTAGGCAGCACTTCTTGAGGACAGAGGAGTGGTTTTTAAGGTTCTTCAAGAATGAATCCCAGGGAACCAAGATGGCCAGTTGTCAAACTGTGGCTTTGCACTTTGGAAGTGTGCCCACCAAAGGTATTGTCCTTTTATAGGTTTTCATTTCTCTTAAATACATGTCAGGTGATGAGCACGTGGGCACAAGCATTTGACACCTTCTTGAGGTGACTTTGGGTACCTGCCTAGAAGCGCGGGCACAGTTACTGCTACGTCATACATCTTGCCGCCCATCCCGCTCCCCAGCTCCGTGATCACGGCAGAGTGGTTCCTTGATGACCTGTCCGTCTCCTTTGTGACATTGTAACCCACCAAAGACCGGAGCGTATTAGCTTGGCTTGTTCTTTTCCATCCTTCTCTTCGAATGGACTGATAGTGGACCCAGTTATGTTAGCAGATGTTTTACAAGTAGTGCTCTCAGTACAAACATTGCAATCCCCACTGTGTGATCTAGAGAAGAAAATTACATTCTTTCCAAATTGTTCTGATGCACTTATGTGGGAAAATGGTGTACGTTTGAATATGTATTTCCTCTCAGGATCATCATGGCTAGAGATGAATATTTGTAGACATGGAATGTGTTTTTTGTATTTGAACTGTATGGTCCCCTAAATTCTCCCCGGCTTTTTAAAGTCATCACTGGAGTGCTACCTCCAGAGTGCCCCAAAGCATCCACCACTGCCTGTTCTTCGGACACTGTGAGTTTCCAAGTTGGAGAAGGCTGCTGGCTGGTGAGGCATTCTCTGGCACATCTCTGGTTGGCTGATGTGAGCTTACAACACAAGAATTGGCAAACAGTAACTAACCACGATCACGTCCATTTCTGGAACACTCATGGAGGATTTTACACCTATGCTAGTGGAATACGTTATTTCAATTAGTTTTCCCAACAATCATAATTAGATTTTATCACCTGTATTAACAAGTAAACTGTCAAAGCGAGTGAAGTGCAGACTTTGGACTGGAACACGGGTCTTTTTGATCCCTGTCTCTGTTCCCTCCCCGACCTATCCTTCCAGATGGTCAGGAGACTCTTCCTCAGTCTTGAGTTTCCGGCTGATGTTACCACTCTCTTTGTTTCTAGGAGAGGAAAACAAGTCTAAACTTACTTTCCGGTTGGAAATGGAATGGAGCGATAACGTTGGAAGCCGGGAGAGTCTGTCCTGCGATGAAGTGGTCTCCGAGCCACTTCCACTGGGACGTCACGTCACTGTCTGGGCCCCTTGCACAGCCTGTGTACAGGTGACAGCGCAGATGTGCCGATCAGTCCTCCCGGACAGTGCAGTGGGTTGGAAATGATTTTGGGGATTTGGTTTCATTTCATAGGTTTCTGAGAGACTTGGCCTGGCACTTCGAGTGGGAGCATTCCCTGTCCCAAAGCCTCGTGCTCTGGGCCCTTGCAGACCTGACGTGGCCTCAGCCTGAGGCTCAGGGCCAGTGGTGAAGCTGAGCATTTTAGTGCAGGGTCTGCCGGAGGCTCTGACA
This sequence comes from Vicugna pacos, assembly GCF_048564905.1. Taxonomy (NCBI): domain Eukaryota; kingdom Metazoa; phylum Chordata; class Mammalia; order Artiodactyla; family Camelidae; genus Vicugna; species Vicugna pacos. The sequence goes on from NC_132989.1 coordinate 405,261, forward strand.
CTTCTGGGCTGTGGGACTTTGTCCAAGATGATAATAATTCCTCCCCGAGTTTCAGATTTCCTTGCCTGTGAGCCGGGGTAGTAATAGTTTCTGAGATGATTGTAATGATTCAGTAACGGGCGCAGCGTGTGCTGGCAGGTAGCTGGTGTTTAAGGAGCAGAAGTCGCAGTCACTCTGTCAGCCTCTCACTGTGCGCTCTGTGCTTTGAGAGGTTGTGTGTTTGGTGAAAGTCCCGCCCTGACCCTAGGGTCTAGATGAACTGTTGTTCCTTTACTTTCCCTTCCTTTTCCTCTTTCCCTTCTCTGTGTCCCATGTTTAGGTAGCAGATTCCTCTATTTCAGGGAATACAGGCCTTTCTAGTAAAAGGACAGGCGGATCGCGGAGAGGTGGGACCTGGAGGGGGTCTGGAGCATCTGCACAGCGCTGCTTCCCTGCGTTACTGCATCCGGTCCCGCCAGGGACTAAGTCAGCCTTTCTCTTCCTTCCTGTGTCATTGGGTCTCTGTTTTAAGGGAAAACTTTTTTACGGGTCTTTTTTCACTGCCATGTTTCGTTCAGGTGCTTGTTGCTTTTCTCCCTGTGCTTCAGCGTTCCGAGGAGAGAATTCAGCAGTGCAGCCTCCTCTCCGAGCTCTATGAGTTGATCGGCTTCCACTGCAAGTCTGTCTCCTTCAAGCGGGTGGCCCCCGTGCGGCGCGAGGCCCCTGGCATCCCGGAGCCTGGCGGGAAGGCCTGCTCCCTCCTCCTCCTGCAGACGCTTCCTGGCTACAGTCTGTCGCTGGTCCTGCAGGACTTCAGCAAAGGTGTTAGAACTAAAACATTGCTTCAGTCCCATTAACCATGCCTGGTTTGGGCCCTGCTGTCCTGTCTCATCAGGGTGAATCCTGATTCGTGTAGAACAGGGCTGAGCAGAATTTTTTCTGATAAGGGCTTGGGAGTAAATATTTCAGGGTCTGCAAACCTCCTGATCTCTGGTGCAGCTGCTCAGCTCTGCTGTTCAGACGCCAGAGCAGCCGGACAGTCCACACACCCACAGAGCTTTATTAACAGCGGTGGCTGGGGCTGGATTGGGTGTATGAACTGCAGTTTGTCCCCACAGCCTCCTCACTATTGACACCTGCACCAGAGCGTGCATTTGTGACAATGGTTGAACCTACACTGACACGTCATCATCACCCAGAGCCCATACTTGACACTAGGATTTACACTGGGCGGTGTGCACTCTGTGGGTTTGGTCAGATGTACAGTGACATGTATCCACTGTCACAGCGTCATACAGAGTAGTCTGTCTTAGTGACCCTAAAAATGCTCCGTGCTGCACCTCATTCATTGCTCCTTCCCCTCTAGCCTCTGACAGTCACTGATTTTTAGTCTCTGTGGTTTTGCCTTTCCCAGAACACCATACAGTTGGAATCAGACAGTTGCAGAACCTTCCCAGATTGGCTTCTTTCACTTAGTAATATGCATTTAAGGTTCCTCCGTGTCTTTCCATGCCTTGATATCTCACTCCATTTTAACACAAAATAATAGTCCATTTTCGGCCTGGACCACAGTTTATTTATCCATTCACCTACTGAAGAACAGCTTAGTTGCTTCTGAGTTCTGGTGATTATGAATAAAGCTGCTATTAACATCTGTATGCAGATTTGTGTGTGGACATAAGTTTCCATTTCATCGAGTAAACACCAAGGAGCACAGTTGCCGGATCATATGTTAGGAGTACGTTTAGTTTTGTAAAAAATTGCCAGACAATCTTCCAAAGTATCTGGGCCATTTTACATTCCCACCAACAATGCATGAGAATTCCTGACGCTCCACATCCTCACCAGCATTCGGTGCTGTCAGTGTTCTGCGTTTTGGCAGTTCTTACAGGTGTGAAGTGATACCTCGCTGTTTCAGTCGACATCCCCTTGATGTCAGATGCTGTGGAGCATCTTTCCACAGACTTCTTTGGCATCTAGATTTCTTCTTTGATGAGGTGTGTGTTCAGGCATTTTGCTCAGTTTTTAATCAAGTTATTCATCCTTCTTGTTGAGTTTAAAGAAATTTTGGTATATTCTGGATATCAGCCCTTTATCAGTGTGTCCCTGCCATTCACCTGCAACACCGGAGTTGTCCCTTGGGTCTCAGTGGAGTGTCAGCTCTTCAAAGAGGTTTCCTGTCTTCCCTCAGCCTAAATACAGTCCTTGTATTTTTCTCTTTCATTGACTCATTTTGTTCTTTTTAAATAGCATTTCCCACAATTTGTTAGTACATTAAAAAAAAAGGCAATGATTGAACACTGCCTCCCCCACCAGGCTGTGTGCCCTGTGAGAGCAGAGACCCTGTCCCCACTCACCATGTCCCATGACAGCACATGGCAGATGTCCATGTAAATGTGTGTAACATGGGGCCAAACCTTATGAGCAGCTATGACGACATGTGTTGGCTACCATTTATTGAATAGAGTTTGTTTCTTGAACTTAATTATTAAATCACATGAATGAAACATGTTTCTTTTTAAAAATAAAACAACAAAGCACACCTCCATGTGATTGGTACTTTCTACTTAGAATTCTGACCCAGGAGGGGACGTTCACTGTCATTTTGTGGAGGTGGTTGGGGAGGTAAAGTAGGAGAGTGAGATCAAATAAAGTAAAAATGATAACTATCAGCTGGCCTTATTTTCACTAAGAAATAAAAGTTACTTTAAACCCTATCAGCAGTTGTTCTGTTGTTTTAACATTTCTCATAGAAGTAAATGGAAGCCCACTAAACCCTGAAAGGGAAATTATGTGCTCAGGTCCTGAAAAGTGTTTATGTCTATTTCTTGAGATGCATTTTCCTGCTGGTTACAGAAAGTCGAGGTGGGAACACAGCCATACACTGTGTGTGTCTGCCGGCTTCAGGGGCTGCTCACAGTCATTTTCATTTTCTTGTGTTGCAGTGTATGAAGGTTTTCCATCAGACCATTTGCTCAGCCCTTTCCTGAATGAGGGATTGAATTTTCCACAGGAAATTTTATGAAAGAGAGTGACAAGGCACATGGGTTTCCCAAAAAGCAATAGTTGATGTAATAAACACTTACATTGGTGAACTTTTTGAATACAAGCGGGTTGAACATTTTATCACTAGGTCATATGCCACAAATGTGTCTTAAGTTTAAAAAGATTCAGATTTTAAAGAAGAAGCAGTTTGAATCAAGCAGAAATTATGATTTGTACACTATTTGTTGGTAGAATTTATACTCAGTCTTATTATAATTGCCTGTGGTAGGAACTGGATCATTATTTATTTATTTAAAAAAAAAAATCCACTAGGTGCTATTTGCCCCATTCTTGATGCGGCAGTGCTGAGGTTAGTTAAGTTGGGCCATTTAGGATTCTTAACTAGGTTTTCCGGACATTGATTTCAGCCTCTTTATCTTTTTTAGAATCACTTCTTTTGTGTCGGCCTTTGGTGTTTTGACAACGTGGATATACTGCACGGATCTGCCTTTCCATTTTTTCCTGTCTTTGTGGGAAAAGATTTCTGTAAGACAGACTACTAGAATATTAAGGATTTTGTGTGGGGTAAGTTTGGTCAGTTCTAAGTATTTCAATTTATACGTATCAATACTTGGTATTCCGCTAATGACAGTAAAATTATAAACTAACTTAAGTATACACCAGTAAGTATAGTACAATAAGCCCATCACCCAGATTAAGGAATTCACAAACTTTTCCATATTTCCTTTATTAAGACCTTTGTTCTTTTATTTGTCCTTTGTTGAAATATTTGACAGCAAATCCAAGAAGACATGTCATTTTACCCTTTGTACTCAAGTAGGCATGTCTGAAAAATGAGGGTCTTTTCTTTAATCAGGTTTTACCATTTGACCGATGTGCTCGTTAAGTACCAGCTGTATCAGGCATCTCACTAGGCATTAGGGATCCTTGAGGCAATGAGACAGTCCTGGCTCCCAAGGAAGTTAAGGGCTGATGGAAGAAACCACCACAGGAGCTTAGGTGCCTCACCTAATGTCCCTGCTGGATGACACCAATTGGACAAAATTTGTGCACAATACAGTAGGATTCACAGAAGGGACTGGTCAGACTTGTAGGGCAGGCCGTGAGAGAGGCGGTCAGCAGGGCTACAAGAGGAAGAATCATTTGTTCAGAATCTGAAATCCTTTCTGCCAACCTTTCTACCAAGCCCCCAGGGCCCATCGCACAGAAACCTGTGCTGTAACTGTTTTTGATTCCTGTTACCACATCTCCTTCAGGAAGGATTTTAAGGTGGAAAATATTTAAAATCCGTAATTGTTGCCAGAAGGGACATAGAACAAAGAACATGTAAACAACACAAATGTCCATCAGCACATGACTGGATAAAGAGGAGCTGATACATATATACAATGGAATACTACTCAGCCATAAAAGATGCCATTTGCAGCAACATGGGTGGACCTGAAGACTGTCATTCTAAGTGAAGTGGGGTGGAAAGAGAAAGAAAAATGCCACATGACATCATTTATGGGGAATCTAAAATTAATAGCAATAATAATAAGATCACAAATGAACTAAATATTATTTTGATTTCTTGAATATATGTAAGCACATCTGACTGTCCTTTGTGATTGGATTACCATATTGTGTTTATTATTCTTTTGTAGATGTCCTTATTCCTCTGGTAACTGTAATTTTAAAAATCTAAAGCTCTAATCTGTTGTTGGAAACAATAATTAGTACATATATGTAAACTAAAAAATGCAGTATACTCTATACATGTATTTACATGCAATATATTTATGTGAAGTTGAACTGTAATAATTCTACCTGATAAAACTGAAAAAGGAAAAAAATAAAAAATTTATTTAAAAAAACACCCCTCTTTAGATATTAAAACGTTCATTTCTGAGATTCTGTGAAAGACAGAATGGAAGTAGGTTTTTAAGATTTTCTCCTTGCTCCTCAGTGAGCAGCCTGGGCTGCACAGCTTGGCCGCCACAGGCACCCAGGACTTGCCAGCCTGCTCCTCACTTGTTGGGAGGAAGGTTAGCTGCCCCAGGAATATTTATGCTCTTAGAAGTTGCTGAAAACCCCACAGAACTTCTGTTTACATGGAGAGTGTTTGTCAATATACCCTATTTTAGAAATTAGAACAGAAAATTTAAACCCGAGAACTGTCAAGCATTCGCTGTCCCAGCATGTGGTCAAAGCAGTGCTGCCACGGTGGGGTTGTTTTGGTTCAAAAAAAATGCACCGTACACTCAAGAATGAGTGTGAAGCCACAGATCTCATCTCAGCAATGCTATGAAGAGGTGGGACCCAATGCCCCTAAAACAGTGCTGAAGTCCCCAGATGTCTCAGAACACACAGGGCCATGGGACCAAGAATCCAGTGTCTAGTGGATCATCAGCCGTGGGGACCGCGTCCTGGGTCAGGAGGAGCAGAAGTAGGGATAGCAGGCACACAGTCCTATTGACAGCAAAGCTTTGAAGGTTTTGATCTGACTGAAAGTTTGGCAAAGATTTGCACTTAGACTAAAATATTTCCTCTCCTGGAGACGTTAGAAGGATAACACTGATTAACAGAGGATGATTGTAATGGATTAACTATGTTACTGATGACATGGGCTGCGAACACTAACCCTGCAATCAGTGTAGACTAAGCCTTTTATGTACACACTTCATTAGGTCTCCACACCCCTGCAAGGTGGCATTAAGCACTCATACAACCATGAAACCAGTGACTATAAAACAGTCACAAGCCTTCCTCTCCAGCATGAGGTAGCAAAACCAGCAAGGATTTTCAATGACAAAAGCCAAAATCATATATATTTGGGAAAGAAAGCAAACAAAACACTGAAGAACAATAAACCAAAAGAGCAGATGAAATGGAAACTTTTACTGAAGAAAGCAATGATTGATTCAATTAAAACAGGTAATGTCCCTGCTATAATTGAACCATCAATCCAAATTTTTGGAAGAGTAGGTTGTGAAATTACTATCTCACTTAATATTGGAATTCCTAGTTGGACCAATTTGATATGCATCACTGGTGCGATGTTAGCTATTTAGGTAAATAACAATATTCATATTTTGTAAGTTAACAGGAATCATAACACAGGACTCCAGATCTAGGGAGAGAATGCAAACAACTACTATCATACTCCATCCAGTAAGGACACGTGTCCCTGCGTCACCAAAGCAATGAGAATTTGCACACAGAAAATACAGTTCTCCAGTTGTGACAAGTACGAGACCGTGAGCCATGAATTACGAGAACAAGCAACTGTTTAAATGCCATGGGCAAATTTTTTATCATCTTGAAAACATCACTGATGCACTAAGTAAGAAAAAGAATTGTTTTCCTAACAAATCTAACTGACACAGGGGTTTTTCCAAGTGAGAAGGTAATTCCAAAAAGTGCAGTAAAATGAGTTAAGATGATCTGTGCAGTGACGGAGCTGATATTAGACTGACCAGCATCACGATTTCCGGTTTTACACTTGCTCTCTACTCGTCACCTCTGACACAAAAATGCAACATATGATTTTTTTTCTTTAGTGAAAAAAAAAGATAAATAAAATCTAACTAGAGGATGTGGTATGGAAAGCAGTAATGAAGTTGTCTAACCTAATAATGCAGCCAGTGTAATGTAGCACTTATTCGGGAACTAGAATTTTTTAAATCATGATTTATTTTGTATCCTATTTCTATCCTAAAGGAGGCACTTAAAGTTTTCTACTTTATTCAACATATCTTGTGGGGGTTGTGATATACACTGGTATGGCAGTTTTCAGAGACTTAAAATCGCCTCTGTGGTTGTGGTCAGGAAAGGCAAGGCTCCTCACAGCTGCGATGGAGAAGGAATCCCCGGAATCAGCCTCCGGGCAACTTCCTAACCGCATGTGCTTGCACATGGCACGGGACACCATCAGCAAGTGTAACTCTGACAAGGAGATTTCCCCGGGGCCTGGGAGGTGCTCTAACATTGTGAAGACACTTGTTTCCCAGTTAGGCAAGGCTTGGAAAAATAGTTTATTAGAAGTGACTCCCTTTGTATGTGCCTTTTGTCCTGAGAGGTCACTAATCAGCGTAAATATAAAATACCCCATAATATAAGAATTTAGGTACCCCATTTTTCCATCTACCTGTCTATTTGTTTATCATATTTATACTTAGGTTACACTTCCTATGATGTTCAATTCCGGGCACCAAAAAAAAATGGTTACAAAATATTTCTTATAAAAAGCGGGAATGGGTCTAAGGGTTAAAAACCACTACTGCTAACAATAAAAGCCAGATAATATTTTTAATCTCAAGTGCATCAGACCTACCTGAATTCCTACCTTAAGTTCACTGTTACAACAGTAATGGAATCTCTGTCCTTCCAAGACTCGGGCCTGATCGCCACTCATCCAGATATCTGTCTATGGGTCCCTACTTATCCTCGAGGTCCCCGAACACACCTTATGGGTTGAAATTTCTTCAGTGCCCCTACTGTAGGGGAAACCTGGAAGTCCCAGGCACTGTCCAGGAGTCACACCTACCTGCAAATATCAAAGTCATGTGACTGAAACGGGACAACCCAGATGGTGTGATAGGGCTGAAAGCTCACCAAAAACAGGTTTGGGGGCCTTACCCAAGCCCTCCGGCTCCTAACATGAAGAAGGACAGGGAGGCCCAATTAGCCACGAGACTGCGGGGCTTCATTACTCCATGAATAAAGGATTTGTGCCAGTGCCACCTTTAGACAGGGAACCCCAGAACCCAGACTTGGAAGCATCCTGTCCCCTACCCTCTGAACAAATATCCTCTCAAGACACATAGTGAGATATGGGAGCCCCGGTGAACTCTGGAATAAGATGCAATCTGAAAGACTGCTGGTAACAAATGGTGTGGAGCTTGGGAAGACCCCAGGGCCACCAGCCCTTTTGGTACCACTGATGCCCACACTTCCATCCACAACAGTTTCTTCAGGACATTTATGCAAATATAACCATCACACAAAAATGATTGCTTAGACATATTACAAGAGAAATAACATTATGAGAATGCCAAATTCATGACAAGTCAGAGTCAAGACCACAGAGTATTTACTGAATGGGATCTCACGTGTGCTCCGCAGTGAGCTTTAAACCCTTAGGACACAGTCATGGAACAGTAGGCATTTTCTTTCTTTTCTCCAAGTTGGCTTTACTGGAGAACTCTGTAGACACAGGAAGACTCTGGATCCCACCTCTACTACTTACACAAAGGACTCATCATGTGGAGTGGGATCAGCGCTGGTGCGACCGGCTCCAATGTGCGCACACCTGTGACCAGCTGCTCGAGGAGCAGAGCTCCCACCACAGGAGCAGAGACCCCCAGGAGCAGAACTCCCCCCACGGGCACTGCAGTGCCTGCAAGAATCATGAGTCTGATGAGTGAGCCTGGGGCGGGCAAGACAGGAAGCAAGAACCGCTCCCTCAAGTTCTGCAGGTGATCTCTGTGTCACCTTGAATAAATACAGTCAGCATTAAAGATGTTTGAAAAGAGGTTAAAAGGTAAGGCCTCCCCAAATCTCCACGCATACCTTTAGTGAGAGTCCTGTTAGAACACATGGTGACAAGGATGGTGACAAGAGACACTGGCTTTACATGCGCACGTTGCCCTCAGGGCTGCAGGGGAGGCCACGGTGCTGCCTCTGCCCCACCTCCTGCCCTCGCCCCCCAGACCTCACAGGGGCCGCTGACTCGTTTCTCTGACTTTCTCTCCTTGGTTGTGCTGCTCTTCCAGCTTTTAAGAGCTCATAAAATCCTCACCAGAAAATCTTAAACAATGAACCCAAGTCAATTGAAATCAACCAAAGAGACACACTGCCTTCTTCATTATTTTATATTGTAGGAAGATATTCTTGAAGACAACTCCCTGACCTGAAGGGGTGGATGGAGGGGAAAAGAAAACAAGACAAACATTTTTGGGCCCATAAAAAATGAGAGGTAACCAGATGGTGTATAGTCTTCATTGCACCTCTCTGCCTGCCCCAATTTCACATGCTCTTCTCAACTGAACACATCAGAACTCGACTGAAGGAGACGGCTGTGCAAATTTATTGGAAACCAAATAAATCACTACCGAAACAGTCTCCCAAACCCAGCGAGAACACTAAGCTGACCCGTGCCAGGATCTGAATACATGCAGATCCAAACTCAGCCCCCCTCTCTGGTGGGTGTACTTACAGTGGAGATATCGCCGTGCCATTTGTCAGCATCCAACCTATAAAAATGAAAGGGACTCCAGTTTTCAACATCACAGTCCCTCTGAAACAACTGGTGGTCAATAAGCGTTTGTCGGCAGCAAAACTCGATTTTCTCCCCTGCACGTGGAGGTCAACACACAGAAGAGACTGATGATCCCCGCTGCGAGTGTAGCTAAGTGTGTCTAAGCAAACTGGCTCCATCAGCCTCCTGATGAGCAGGGAAGTGTGTGAGCCGCGGGGCTCTGCAGACTAATGGCCAGGCAAGGAGGGCTCTTCCTTACTTTGGGGAGAAAATGCGGGAGCAGCACTCGCTGGAAATAAATTCTAATTAAACCTTCAGATGCGGTTCCTGCAGTAGAACCCACGCCAATAGATGAGGCTCCCTCCGTGCTGTCCAGTCATGTGAGCCAGGCTCATTAATATACCTGTGTGTTTGGTTTAGCAAGTGAATCTTGTCTGTTTTCTGGAAATTACATGAGGGTGGAAAACCTTCCAAACATGTTCATTTATTTGCTGTGGAATTTGTTTAATCCTCTTAAGAGCATTTAGAATGACAACCTTCTTAAATTAGCATGTTTGCCCAAGAGACCTTTCCAGGCACATGCGCCGAAACCTAGGACAATCCAGAAGCAAATTCTAAACCGTTTCAGCTGCACAGCACCGCAGAATGTGTCCAGTCTGAGAATCAAGGATTTTTTCTCCACACACTTTTCCTCCTCTGCCCAAATTAATCAGCCTCTGCTGCTCTTGTATACTGAGTATCGTATGACTCATCTTCTCTGCCTGTAAAATGGAAAAGGGAAATACTTCTGCCCAATAAAATGTCATAGAACTAACCCCCAAAATTATATATATTTAAAAAAAAAACAGGGCTTTATTCTGTCCAGGGATATGAATCGTTTATTTAATGTGTCAATTGTTACTAGAATAAACTTTTCAAAATGTAACCCCTCCTCAGAAAACTTCAACTACTATTCAATAAAAATATCACAGAAAAGTTCTGAAAAGAACTTAAAGGAAAATCATTTTTAACTGAATCATATTCTAGGCCCACTGAATAAATTTTCTTTAGAGAACTCCTACTTTTTTTTAATAAATGACCTATAAAAATACACTCAGCATTAATCAGTAAATCTTCATTCCTTATTTTAAAATTCTTAAGGCATGCTATTTTTCTTAAATCAAATGAGGAGGTATTCGCAAGCCAATGGACAACGGAATTACCTAAGAAGACATTATAAAACAGCAAGAGCAACTATCACTTTGCCAAGCATTCTGCCTGAGAGTCACTCGTACCATCTCATTTTGATCTGACTGCTTGGAGGTGAGCTCCATCAGCCCATTTAACACATGAAGAAACTGAGGCTATGGATGGTCTTGTTTCCAGTACTTGGTGGAGCCAGGATCCAAACCCGGATCTTTGTCTATAGAGCCTGTGCCTTTACCAGATCACACTACATTTCTCACTCTTCAAATGCACTCAGTCCCCGAGGTAACACACCTTCCTTGCGTTTCTAGGAGTTTTAGGATATACTGAATTACAAGGACTAATCAGACATTTGTGTGGGCTAATTTTATATTTTCTGGATTTACTGGATAAGTTCAGGCTGAGTTCATTCTACTTACGAGAAGTCCTGAGGCAGAGGAGAGAGGGGAATATAAGCCAGACATAAACAATTTCAAGAGATCCACTTCATGAAGGAAGCAAAGTATTAAGTAAACCACTTCAGCAACATGCTTGTCAATAAACCTTGGTGTCTCTGTCTCAGCCTGAAGGAGGGTAAGCCCTCCAGCCCGTCTGCTTCCAGCCACTTACCCTGGATGATCTTGGTTCCCTCACCGGTGACACGTGTGTTCTCCTAGGACTCTTTGTAGAGATTAAATGATAAAACTATATGCAAATGGGCTACTTATTTGCCAGACAGTAGTCACTAAACAAATAATAGAATTATTTTGTTTCATGAAAATGGGAGGCAAGTCTCCCAATTAAACATTCCTGATAGAATCCCAACAAGCACTTTAATTTATCTGCCAGGAATTGTAAAATAGCATTTCTTTTTTGAAGGCTGTATCCATTCTCCCTACTTTTTACCAATCCTGGCTGTTATCCTGAAAATCTATTCCCAGAACTTGGCATCCATCTCCCATATTTAAATCCTTTAAGTTTGAAATTATGATGAAGCTTGGGCACATAAAGATTCACACCATAATTCACAGAATAAACAAAGACCACAGGATCAAGGCCACCTCCAGACTCCATGTGCTCAGGACAGGCTCCAAACTTCACAAAATCAGAAGCATGCTGTTTGAAGAGAAAGAAACTTGAATGTGATCAAGGAGGCTGACATAGAGCACCGGCCGGCTCACGAGACGACCCCGTTGCCCCCTCGTCTGACCTAAGTCATCTAACAAAGTTATCCGTTGACCTCTAACTAAAACTAGAGTACGGGTAGGGCTGGAAAGTAACATTTTTTCCTACAATATATACATATTGTCAACTAAAAATTGGCACTTGTCATCTGCCCCTGATTTGGTTAAGTCATGAGCCACTGCAGCTGCTGACCTGCAACACCCTCTGAAAGTAGTTAAGTGTGGACATCAGGAATGGGGCACGCTGTGCTCTGGGAAAATGGGCAGAAAAGTCTTCAGATAGTTAGACATTTTCAGGAAGTTTTATGAGCCCAAATTCTTGCATCTCCTCCTATCTAGAAAAGCACTAAAATCATTAGCAGAGACACCTGCTCCTCGACTAGCAGCAGCCTCTGCCTAAACGTGTACT